>NC_046171.1:8431585-8464456 GCF_011064425.1 Rattus rattus | reverse complement strand
TNNTGCAAACAGTTCAAGAAAAATAAAAACTGCAAGTGGGTAGTCAATCAATCTTATGGAGAGGTTAGGAACAAGTTTTGTTAATTACAGAAATAAGTTTTCTTTAGCCTCTTGTAGATGTTTCCAAAGTCAAAATATGTAGATGGCTGAAACAAGCAACATTTGCCTATTCTGATAAACTAGAAATAGATAGGGGGTCTTTGAATCACAGACATGTACAGAATGTGGCGTTCAGAATGTTTTATGAACACAAGGCTTTCCGTAACAGTGAGACTCAAATGGACCTGGCCACAATACATTCTAATTCAGAGAGGATGGAGGGCATCGAGGAACCTCCATATGGAGTTTGCTTCAAATGTGGCAAAGCTGGGCACCAGCCAAAACCTGCCCATGCTTCAACTGCAGACTGCAAGCTGTCCTAACAGGGGACAAGCAGAACACAGAGGAAGATGACTGTGAGCTTTGCCAAGACAAGTCGGGGAGTCCTTCAATATTCCTGCTCCACAAAGATGTCCACCATACACTGGGCCAGCAGCCTGAAGCTGGACGCCTCAGCACTGCAGAAGAATCTTGGGTGACTGTCCACGCAGCCAGCAATCTCTGCCATTTCTGCAGCTTTTGAAGCTGCTTGCTCTGCACTTCCCGTTTTCTCAGGGAACATTTATCCTTCTCAGGTCACTGATGGGGAGGAAGACTGGATAGCTACAGTCTCACAGTAACTGTAAGCTGTTTAAGATTTAAGAAAATGATTTAGGTCTAGGAAGATATTTTCAGGATAACTTCAAGTTACGATGCAAAGGGAATTAGGCAAAGAACTTTGGATTCATGACAGATAGGACTTTGGATTCATAGGACAGATAATAGTTTCTCAGTGGTTGGCAGATACAAAGGAACCAGACGTTATGAGTGTGATTCTTATATTTTTAATATTAAGAATTAATTAAAATTCTCATTTGTAAAATTAATTCCTCTTAATTAAATAATTAAATAAATACATAATAATTCTTAATGAAGAATAATTGTTAACTCTTTATAATTATGTTTTTATCCTTGTTCTCACTGTATATAGTTGATGATGGCAGAGAAAGATTTGCCTTTTATAGGACTAACGGGGGCAATGCTGAGGTAATGTTGTTGTGCCCTGTGTGAGGAAGCCTCTCCGTCCTACCCTGCCTACCTAAAGCACCTTCTGAAGGATGAGATACAAAGCCTATGTCCTATAGCCAAGGAGAGTAGAAGGCAGGATTGTGGTCAGAGGGAGGAACTCTGGGAAGAGAGAAGCATGGGGGATTCTCCACCCAGACTCAGAGGGGTCGGGATGTGTGAATCTGAGGAGAGGTGAGCAGCCACATGGCAGAACTTAGGATGGTGTAAATGGGATAACTGAGTTAGGAGAAGCTGGGACAGGCCCAGCATGAAGCCTAGGCATCCATAAATAAATGTAAGTCTGCTGTCATTATGCAGAGCAAGGACGGGCAGGCAGGAATGTCCCACAGAAGCAGCAGGAGCTGGGGCAGGAGCAAGAGCAAGCAGACAAAGAGCAAGTGATTCCTTCCATGTCTTCACTGAGGCCTCCAGCAGAAGGTGTGGCCAGATTAGAAACGGGGAGGGACTCCACTCAAATAATCAGGATTACAGGTGTCTCTTCCTCCATCAAAGGAAAGGATCAGAAACTGATCTTCCCACTTCACCTTAAGCAAAACCGCCTCACAGATGGTGCCCTCCATTTTGGGGTTTTAGTTAACCCCCATGTAGCTGACATCAAACAATCAACATCATAGTCCAGGTCAGAGTTCTGCAACTACTCTGGGGCTTTGCAGCTCCTCTGAGCACTCGGGGCTCTGCCTCCTGCCTCCCCTCTTACAGGGAGTTTTCTTCCCACGGGTGGAAAAGCATGTAAAGTTCTTCTGGATGTAAGTGTGATGAGAGCAGGGCAGCATGAGACCTGAGAGCCCTGGAGAAGCACAGACAGCAAGGAAGCCCTGGGGCAGCTCAGCCAGCCTGGGTCCCCTTTACCCTCAGCTCCATGGGCTCAGACTCCGTCCTCTCTGTTTCTTCCACCAGGTGGCGCCATTGGACAAGAATGGGACGCTTCTCTACCATCTTCAACAGGTGAGACCTGGAGGGTCAGCTGTGGGAGGGAAGATGGGGAAAGGGGACACCTTTCTCTGAGGAACATTCTGGATGTTTGGATGTCCTGGTCTGTTATAAATTAGTATCCAACCATCTGAGTGGAATTTCATCTTGTTCATGGGGAATCAAAACTGACATCTGCTCAATTACAAAGATCAGCACACACTGTGTCTTCTCCCTGGGATGAGGCTGTGATCCACTGTGCACAGTAGGTCCATACAGTGAAAGATCTTTTGTATATTTAATTTTATGCTGTTCTGCAAACTGTCATTTCAATACACTCTTTCACTGATCTCTACCTTCCTGTTACAGAGCTCTCTTCATTGGCTGGTGGTCCACTGTTGTCTGAACAGCACTGTGCCCTCCGCCCCTGGCCTCACACTCTCGATGTGTAGAAGAAAGACAGGCAGGATTATTAAAATCATATTTTTATATTTTATTTTCATGACATGTCCTCTTTGTGCATATAAATATGTAGGTACACAACCATTGATCCCTTGGAACTGAAGTCACAGATGGTGGAAGCCACCGTGTGCTGAGGGAACTCAACCTGGATCCTCTGCACCAGCAACAAGTGCTCCTGGCTGCTGAGCCATCTCCCCAGCCACCATTGGAATGTTTGCCTCAGGAACCACACAGCTGCCTCACAGCTGCTGGCTGACGCCATAGAGAAACCAGAGGCCAAGGAAGAGACAGGGTCAGTGCAGAGCTCAGGAGGGAGGGGAGCTGGGCACGGATGGGGTGAGACCTGAGGGACAGAGACACAGAGGGGCTGAGCAGGAGGAGACAGAGACAAAGGGGGAGACCTAACTCAGCAGAGTGCCCTGTGTGAGGGCATTTCCCTCAGCCTGCACTGGACACATCTCCAGAACCCTGCTGGCCTCTTACACTTCACAGTGACTGCTGTGCTGGTTTGAATGAGAACAGCCACACAGGCTCATGGGAATGAATCCTTCAAATCCAGCTGAGGCCATGTTCAGAGAGGATTGGGAGGTGTGGCCTTGATGGAGGATGTGTGCCACTGGTGTGTGCACTGAGGTTTTAAAAGACTTTCACTGGGCTGGAGAGATGGCTCAGTGGTTAAGAGCAACGACTGCTCCTGAGTTCAAATCCCAGCAAACACACGGTGCCTCACAACCATCTGTAATGAGATCTGATGCCCTCTTATGGTGTCTGAAGACAGGTACTTTATGAATAAATTATATATATTATATACAATATTATATATTATATACAATAATATTTTATATTACATATATTATATATATCAAAATTTTTTAAAAATCGACTTTCACTATTCCCAGTGTCTCAGTCTGTTACTTGCAAATCAAATCGGGAGCTCTCAGCTGTTCCCACCACACCTCTCCTCTGCCATCATGGATTCAAATCCTCTGAAACTAGAGAACAGATTAAACATATTCTTTTATAAGATGCCTTGGTCATAGTGTCTTATCACAGTAATAAAAACTAACTAGAGCTAGTGTGCTGACACAGGCCTTCAATCCTATTGTGGTTGATTGAATAGGTGGCCCCCATAGGCTCATGTGTTTGGATGCTTGGCCCACAAAGAGTGGCACTATTAGGAGGTGTGGCCTTGTGGGAGTAGGCGTGGCCTTGTTGGAGGAAGTGTGTCACTGAGAGGAAGGGCTTTGAGGTCTCTGTGCTCATGCTCTGCCCAGTGTGGAATGAGAGCCTCTTCCTGGCTGCCTTTGGATCAAGGTGTAGAAGTCTCAGCTCCTTCAGCACCATGTCTGCCTGCAGCTGCCATGCTTCCTGTTATAATGGACTAAACCCCTGACACTGTTACCCAGCCACTATTGAATGTTTCTTTTTAGAAGTGTTGCCTTGGTCATGGTGTTTCTACATAACAATGAAAGGGAAACTGTGACACCCAGCCCTCAGGATGCAAAGGCCATGTGTCTCTGTGGGGTCAAGGCCAGCTTGGTCTACATAGTAAGTTCCAGGACAGTCAGAGTAGTGGAGACAGACCTTGTCTCAAAAAACAGAATAAATGAGAAGAAAAGTAACAGAAACAGATCCTTTCTGTGGGGCTGCCTATCCCAACCGCATCCTTAGGTCAGTCAGGATGGAACCTAAGAGCTTCAGGTTCCCATGGAAAACACTCACAGCACCTAAGAGTGGTTCACTGAAACAGGAGCCGAATCTTGGAGAGGCTGCTGGGCTGCTGTGGAGACCTGCATGGGGAGGGGACTGGAGTTCACACCTGTGGTCATCACATTTGTTGCTCTGTGTGATGGGTGACTCTCTTCAGGAGCCCCCACCCATCTCTCCTCTTCTTTCCATTTCAGTTCTATGGCTGCGATTTGGAGAGATCCACAGAATGAAGAAATTTAATATTTCCCCACACTACTGATCAAGTGAAGAGAGCCTGGTCTCTGTGGGGTCCGGGAGGGGCTTGCAGGCCAATGCCTCCTCTTAAAGGAGAAGCATCTCTCCACTGCATCCACAAGGCTTGTGTTGTGATTGTGTTCCCTGAAGTGACTTTTCTTCTAGAAGACTCCAGGGTCTGACTTCTGAAGAGAAGAAGGAAGAGGAGGGTGGAGGAGAGCAAACAGGGAGCCTGGCCTGCGGGTGTCTCCTGGTGTCCACACAGCTTCTGGGTGACACCATGACAAACAGCGCTCTGTCCCACAGCCCAAGGTTCAGGCAAAGTCTGAGTCCCCAGGCGGTGAGGTCAGGGGCGGGGCTGGGGATTCCCCATGGCCCCAGTTTCACTTCTGCTCCTAACCTGTGTCAGGTCCTTCTGCCCGGACACTGACGACGCGCTGGCAATTCTCACTCCCATTGGGTGCCGTGAACCCTGTGAACCAATCAGCGTCGTCATGGTACAGGAGTTATAAAGTCCGCGCAGCCCGCGGGACTCAGTCCGGTCCCTGATCTCAGATGGGGGCGATGGCACCGCGCACGCTGCTCCTGCTGCTGGCGGCCGCCCTGGCCCCGACCCAGACCCGCGCGGGTGAGTGCGGGGTCGGGAGGGAAACGGCCTCTGCGTGGAGGGGCGGGGCCGGGGGGGGCATCGGGGAAGCCCGGTCCCCGCGTCGCACACCAGACCCCCGCCCCTTCTCCACTCGCGTCCGGATCCCCGAGCCCTGCTCCCCGCCCGGCCCGCGCACCCGCCCGGGGTCCCGGGAGGAGGTCGGGGTCTCACCGCACGCCGCCCCCAGGCACACACTTGCTGCGGTATTTCCACACCGCCGTGTCCCGGCCCGGCCTCGGGGAGCCCCGGTTCATCTCTGTCGGCTACGTGGACAACACGGAGTTCGTGCGCTACGACAGCGACGTGGAGAATCCGAGGATGGAGCCGCGGGCGCGGTGGATGGAGCGGGAGGGGCCGGAGTATTGGGAGAGGCAGACACAGAGAGCCAAGGGACAGGAGCAGTGGTTCCAAGTGAGCCTGAGGACCCTGCTTGGCTACTACAACCAGAGCGAGGGCGGTGAGTGACCCCGAGTCTGAGGTCACGACCCCTTCCCGTCCCTACGCAGCCAGAGACTTTCGGGTCCCAAGTAAGAGGTTCAGGAGCAGAACCGACCCAGACGGGTTTCCCTTTTAGTTTGGAGGAGTCCGCCGGCGGACGGGGCCGGGGCGGGGCAGGGTCTGACCGCGGGGGTCCTGCAGGCTCTCACACCTTCCAGTTGATGTATGGCTGTGACGTGGGGTCGGACGGGAGCCTCCTCCGCGGGTATTGGCAGTTCGCCTATGATGGCCGCGATTACCTCGCCCTGAACGAAGACCTGAAAACGTGGATGGCAGCGGACACAGCGGCACGGATCACCCGGAGCAAGTGGGATCAGGCTGGTGAAGCAGAGAGAAGCAGGGCCTACCTGGAGGGCGAGTGCGTGGAGTCGCTCCGCAGATACCTGGAGCTCGGGAAGGAGACGCTGCTGCGCTCAGGTGCGGGGGCCGCGGGCTTCTCCTCCCTCTGCCCTCGGGCTGGGGCTCAGTCCTGGGGAAGAAGAAACCCTCAGCTGGGTGATGCCCCTGTCTCAGAGGGGAGACAGTGTCCCTGGGTCTCCTGATCCCTCATCACAGTGACTGCACTGCCTCTCCCAGGGCCCAGCCTTCTCCCTGGAGAGTTCTGAGTCCCTCTCAGGAGGGAAGGAGAGAATTTCCCCACTCAACAGCAGGGGCTCCCTGCTGTCAGCCATGGCCTCTCCCAGGCCAGGTTCTCTGCCCACACCCACTCTCTGAGGACACTGACTCCTGTCCTGCTGAGTGTGTCAGCCCTTACACCTCAGGACCAGAAGTCTCCTTTACCTCATAGGAGACATGGACTCCACTACACTAGGCTGGTTCCCCCAGTTTCTAGAACTTTCCAAAGAACACATTCTCACAGATCCCTCCCTGATGTGGTGTTTGCCTCTCTTCCACACCCCATTTCTCTCTCTTCCTACAGTGGAGAATGGTCCCATGAGCCCTTGTGGGGTACCCTGGAGGAATATAAATTGTGGGATTTCTTTTTTTCTTTTCTTCTCTCTTTTTCATATTTCCTTTTCCTTTCCTTTCCTTTTTTTTTTCCCTGAAGGCATTATTTTGCTTCTAGGCAGTGTTTGTCTGCAAACAAATTATTTTCCATTCCCTCTTCTGTTCTGTGACCACCCACCTCATGCTATAAAACACCATGTAAGGACGGCCATGTTGACCCACTGGCTCATGTGGATTCCCTCTTAGCTTCTGAGTCCCTTAGGAAAGTGTACAGTTCTGTGCTGAGGGGACCAGCTCTCCCTGCAGCTCACTAGTGAGATGACAGTTGAAGTGTCAGACACACACAGTTCAGTGTCATCATTGATTTAACTGTGCCTTGTATAGATGTCAGTTTGTCTTCTTAACTGTGTGATTTCAAAATCTTCCACACAGATCCCCCAAAGGCACATGTGACCCTTCACCCCAGACCTGAAGGTGATGTCACCCTGAGGTGCTGGGCCCTGGGCTTCTACCCTGCTGGTATCTCCTTGATCTGGCAGTTGAATGGGGAGGACCTGATCCAGGACTTGGAGCTTGTGGAGACCAGGCCTGCAGGGGATGGAACCTTCCAGAAGTGGGCATCTGTGGTGGTGCCTCCTGGGGAGGAGCAGAATTACACATGCCATGTGGAGCATGAGGGGCTGCCTGAGCCTCTCACCCTGAGATGGGGTAAGGAGGGTGTGGGTACAGAGCTGGGGCCAGGGAAAGCTGGAGCCTCTGCAGACCCTGAGCTGGTCAGGACAGAGATGTGGGGTCATGACACCCTCCTTCATTTCCTGAACCTGTCCTACCCAGAGCTGCCTCCATCCACCGACTCCAACATGGAAACCAATGTTATTTATGTTGTCCTTGGAGCTGTGACCATCATTGGAGCTGTGGCCATCATTGGAGCTGTTCATTGGAGTTTGTGTGAGGAGGAGAAACATAGGTAGGAATGGGCAGGGTCTGAGTGGCTCCTCAGCCCACTTTAGAAGAGTGCTGTGCTCCTTAATGGCAAACATGGCCACACCCCACATTGCTGCTGTCTCCAACTTGGTCCTCTGTCAGTTCTGGAAACTTCCTCCTGTGAAGACCTTCCTTGAACTCTCACAGCTTTTCTTCTCACAGGTGGAATATGAGGAGACTACGCCCCTGCTCCAGGTTAGTGTTGGGGGCAGGATTGTCCCTGAGGGTTTTGGGGTGAAGCTGGAGATGTGGGGAGCTCACGGAATCCATAGTAGCTCCTCCAGAGAAATCTTCTGGGGTCTAGTTTTACTGTGATGTGAATCCATACCTACACATACACATATACATATACATATATACATATACAGAAACACATACATATATACGTATGTTTTGTTTTGCCCTAGGCAGGGACAGCTGCCAGAGCTCTGATGTCTCTCCCACATTGTAAAGGTGACTCTGGGTCTGACTGGGGAGGGCAATGTGGACATGATTGGGTTTCAGGGACTCCCAGAATCCCCTGTGAGTGGAGGGTTGTTGGGCTGTTGTCTTCACAGTGATGGTTTGTGACTCTCGTTCTCTAGCATGAAGACAGCTGCCTGGAGTGGACTGAGTGACAGACGATGTGTTCAGGTCTCTCCTGTGACATCCAGAGCCCTCAGTTCTCTTTAGACACCATGCTACCCTCAAGCTTCAGCCCCTCACTTGCTGAGAGAATAAGAATTGAGTGTTCGTCACATCCTTGACCCAAGTGTGGATGGCTTTTAATTACTGGATGGAATTAGAGGTTTTTTTGTTTTGGGGTTTTGCTTGTTTGATTTTGTTTTGAATAAACAATGGCAGATGAGAAGCTTCCAGAGATCTGTGTCACTAAGCTGTGTGTGTCTGGTGGGACAGGTGGGGATGTGGGAGCTGAGTGTGGACAGGGCTGTGCCCAGGTGTGCTCAGTCAGTTCTTGTCTTTGATGGGCTCAGGCCTCAGCCCTGTCACCTCCATCTGCCCTCTCCATCACTGTGATATGGGGAGAGTCTGTGATCCAAGGAGACACAGGGAAGGCCAGAGCCTTGTCCTGTCCCCAGGATTATGAGCCCCCAGGTGTGCCCGTCCTCCGGCAAGGGAAAGCATTAGTAACCCAGTTGGATTCAATTGTGATGGGGTCAGCCTAGTTTACTGCAGGACAACCCTTCTTTGTTGATAGTTGCCAGCCCTAAGTGTTCCTTTCAGATAAGTGTTACAGCTCTCTTTGCTCTGTTCAGAATGCTGAAAAGTTGGCCAGGCAAGTAATGCATAAACCTCTTAGGGACTGCAGACAGCTGTGTCATCCTTTCAGGGATTGGTTCTTGAACTAAATCACCCTTTGCCATGGCTAATAGAAGGCCAGATCCAAATGGGCATGAAATTCTTCATGAACCAGTTCCTCCATTAACATAGTAACGCTTGATTGGTCAGAGACTGATCAGGTGCAAAACCCCACGCATGCTCAGTACTGGTTGTTGGGAGGCGGCAGATTCCAAAATCTCATCTATCACAGAACAGGAAAGCTATCTGGGTTTGCCTCCCTTTGGGATTTAACAAATGACTGGTCTTAACCATCTGGGTGTCATTGGTCAATCTTGCATTGCTAAATAGCTTAGGACTACATCATGACTATCGCCTACCCAATTTAAAGTCACCTTTACTGCCACGGGCCCCGTGTCTTCAGGTTGGTGATCTAGCACATATACTAGTACTAGTGGCAGTATTATTTGCCAAGAGGTTATTATATTGAATATTGGTCAACCTGGTATCATTTTTTCTGGTAGCTGAAACATTATACAACGTGAAGTTCTCACCCATCAACCCTAAAGGGGGGTCAGGATGTATATGCCTTTGCTCATTGGACAGCACCCATTAAAACCAAAGGCCAGAGATTATGCTTGCCATGTCTTATTCTCCCCCAGTCATACTGTACATGGCCAAGAGGAGGGAAAATTCAAATCCCGGTAGGAATTGTTTTGTTTTGTTCTATGGAATGGACTCTGACATGGGGTAAAATTGGGGTGGAAACCCTTGATGCAGGGGCAAGCAGGTAAGACTCTATGACGGGTAGAGCTATTCTGTGCATAGTTACCTTGCCCTGGGCGTGATGGAACACTACATTATGCATCACAATTAGTGTTGTAATGTTCAGATCAGCAGAATTATCGACTGACATGTCTCGCTGGGTGAAGAGACTCCCTGGGCGATTTGACTCAAAAGCCAGGATAATCCCGGTGTTCATTGCGCTGTCTTATAGGATTCAACAATTAGCTAATGTGGCTCTGTAACCAAATACAGGGTAGGGAAGAGTCTTTAATGGTAAAACATAAGGTATGCAACAGAGAAAGGTTAGTGGCGGCATACCGTTGGGGCATTTTCTCCATTTGGCACTATACAGGAACATCACGCAAACAGGAGGTAGAAAAAGGTTGGCAAAACAGTAGAATTGCTTTATGAACTGGCATGGGTACTGGCCAGGATCTGGCAATAGCCCACAAGGTGATTGAATTAACCTGTATTACCATTCCCAGTAGTAATAGTAGGGTTCAGAGTCTCATCTTCAGGGAAGAGCAGAAAGTCAATTTTTTAAGGTCAAGCATTCAGGTACCCAAATTGGATTTCTTGATTCTGTGGAAAACACAAACAGCTCCTAGATCTCGAGATCACAGGATCTGGGCCACACCATTTATCCAGTTAAGACATCCTTCCACTTTACTTCTGCATTAGTTATAGATGTAGTAGCAGCATGGCGATCCACTTGTGGCAGAGCAGCCATGCACATCCAAATTTAAGAAATTTAGAGAAAAGAGCTAAAAAGTTGTTCTTTTGTGTTCAGCTGCTGGCAATTCCCTCTTTTTGTTTTTTTATAAGCTCTTTTAAGGTACGATGTACTCTTTCCACAATTCCTTGACCTTGGGGATTGTATGGCAATTCTGTAGTATGCTTGACATGCATTGTTTGGCAAAATGCCTGAAAGGACTTAGCAGTGTAGGCAGGCCCGTTGTCTGTCTTGAGACTATCAGGCTTTCCCAGGCTGCCCAAGCCTCTAGGCAATGACTAATGGCATTTGAGCCTTTTCACCAGTCATCAGAGTAGTGTGTATAATACCAGAACAGGTATCAACAGAAACATGAGCATATTTTAAATTTCCAAATTGAGATATGTGTGTGACATCCATCTACCAAAAGTTTTAATGGGATCAGACCACGAGGTTAATCCCCACATGAGGAGGTGGTGAAATTGAACACAATTTTGGCAACTTAACACCACATCACGAGCTGTAGCTCTAGAGATTTTAAATTTTTGTTGAAAGTAAAGGCAGGAACATGAAACTTTTTTGATGAAATTCTCTAGCGAGATCAAGCGAGCGGCATGAAAATAAACTCTCTACGAAAGTACTAGCATCCACCAGGCGTTATTACTGGTCATGGGACCAGGCAAATTAGTATGAGCTCGAATATGTTGTATGAAAAATTTATTTTTCTGGCCCAAATCAAATTTGTAATTCTAAAAAGAATTTGACATACAGTACTAATTAAACCCGAATTGGCCTGCAATTTCAAGTGAGCGCACCGCATTAACTACATAAGCAGAGTCAGAAATTAAATTAAAAGAATCATGAAATCTTTTGAAAACTTCCAATACAATTTTACATTCTGTAATTTGGGGGGTGCCTGGACTGTATTGAATTAATACTGGTTCTTGAGAACAACCATATAGGCACCTACACCTGTTTTGGAGCCATCTGTATAAATATCTAACGCTCCAGACAAAAGCTCTGAGGCAGTGATCTTAGGAAAGATCACTGGGTGTTCAGTAAAAAATTGTAGCAACGGATCCTTAGGATAATGATTGTCAAACTCTCCATCAAAACTACAGCGCAATATGGCCCAGTCATCTATCAAGGCACACAATGTTTCTATCTGAGCTGTTGTATATGGTATAATAATTTTCTTTGGTGAAATACCAAAATGCTGAATGCAAGATTTAACGCCCAACACAGCAAGCTGTGTGTTTTATTAGGAGAAATATGGGGATATATCCAAAGAAGTGGACCTTGTTGCCATAGCACTCCTGTAGGCTGAGGAAAGGTTCTCAGTATACACAAAAGCAGATCCTCCTTTTCCTTGTACCTTCTTAGCATTGCCTTTTCTAGTCTTTCTTCTACTTTCCTCAAGGATAATCGTTTTTCCTTTGTTAAAACAGGGGTGAAGTAAGCTGAGAATCCCTTTCAGGATCTCAAAGTGGTTGTAAATCTACATTGGGCATTTTAATATAGGGTGAATCAATTTATGCTTCCTAGTAATTTTTGAAAGTCATTTGATGTTTTTAAATGGTCTTTTCGTAATTCGATTTTTTGAGGAGGAGTGATTTTTGTTCCTAAATATTCTCCCATTTGGCCCATTTGAACCTTTTCAGGTGCTATGAACAATTGAGTGTTTTCAAGCACCTTAACCACCGTTGTATAGGCCGCTTCTAGGGCGGCTAGTATAAACATTTAGCCAGCCCCCTGGGGAGCTTGCCCAGACGACTTAGGCTTCTAGCTACAGATGCAGGCTCCAAAAGCCAATTGAAACTTTTTATTTATTTGTTCCTTTCTTGAAAAGGAGTTAAAGCTACATCAATGGGGGTGAATCAACCAGCATTTAAAGTTTTAACCATTTTTTTTTCTTTTAAACATGAAACACAAAACATTCAAACAAGGAGAAGCAAAACCCAGACATAAATTGACATACATCCACAGCTTGGTGCACCAAGGACAAACAATAGACACAGAAAGAACTGGATGGTGTTCCAAAGGGACCCAGACATCCTACCTAAAGAACCAGAAATAAGCACTTCTCCAATAGGAGCCAGCAAGGAGGCAAGACGTCTCCCACCTCCTTCTGTTCCCAGGAGAGCTTCAAAAAGTTTAAGCTCATTTCCTTCTTTTGCCAAAGCATCTGTGGAGAGTTCGGGAGGACTGTTTTTCTCAACCCCATTCTCTCTCTTGTCTAGGGTGTAAACTGTCTCTAGTCAGGGTCCAAAGACTAAAAGCATCTATGAGAATCGACTTTTGCTTCTAGATTTTTAACATAACTCTAAAAGAACACATACACAAAAACATTTTACCATTATTACCTTTGTCCCTTTTGACCCTACCACTACCCCAAATCTTTATCTTTGCACATGCTTTCAATTTCTGCGATCCTTCTGAATTCTGCTTACTGGGGCCTTTAAAATCTGTATCCACCACCTGAGTTCCCATTCGAGGAGTCAATACGAGTCTGGTGGTGGAACTGAGGTCGAGAACTGCGCTTCCTTTTGTTGCTCTGCGGGAGGCCCGGGACCTGATGGTTCTACCTTTAGTTTCACTTTCTCTAAGCTGTCGGTGATGCTTTCTAGATTGTCTGACATTTCTAAGGTCAAGGCTTTTAAAGAAGAATATATCTTATTTGTTTCCTGGTCCTGATTATTCTCTTTTTTTATCTCTGCCTTCTCTCTGTTCCTTTTTTTTTTTTTTAATTTTTTTTTTTTGGGACCAACCCAGGGCCTGTCTTAACCTTCCTAGGCAAGTGCTCTACCACTGAGCTAAATCCCAACCCCTCTCTGTTCCTTTTTATCTCCTTTTCTTTTCTCTTTTTTTTCTTTCGAGACCTTTTCTCCCTCTGACATACTTTCTTGTTGCTCTGCAAGGACCCTCTGACCTGTCCTAACAGCTTCCTCATATCGTTTATCCTCTAAGCAGGCACAGACCATTCACCAAAGAAGTTTTGGTCTGGGCTTAAGCTTGCTGTCTGTGGCTTCTCTATCCCACACAAAGAAAAAAAGAAACAAAATTATAAATCCTGCCCACAAAGGATCAACTTGAAACATTGCTGCAGACCGCAGACCTTTCAGCCTCTAACCCAAGGCTCCCATCGTCTCTGCTCACCTCCAGAGAACTTTATCTTCCCTTACCGGGAACTTTTTCCGACGTCGCTCGTCCTGAAGCTGAAGAGTTCTGAGATCCACGAGGATGTCCTCGTCCCCGTACGGGCCACCACTTTGTCGCGCCCACCTCGTCTGGCAAGGAAGACGCAACACGGTTGGATTCTTCTCAACAGCCTTTACTGCAGGACACCTTCTTTGTTGATACAGGGAGGCGGCGGCAGCCAGCCCTAAGTGTTACAGCTCCAAGTGTTACAGCTTTAAGTGTTACCGCACCGAGCAGCTGCTCGGCTTATATACACAAGAGTATGCTAATCCTTTTTCAGGGATTGGTGGGGCATGAGTCACCCCACTGCCATCCCAGCTACTTGTCCTCCAGAGATTGGCGCGGCATGAACTTCCACTTAGCATAGTACTGCCCCAGCCAGACTGACGTCAGGTGCAAAACCCCAAGCAGCCCGCCCTGCACACCTGGACCCTGTCCCTGCACTGCCTGCGTTCCCTACCAAGGTCAACCTTGCTGGTCCAGCCTGGGGGTGGGGGTGGGGACATCTGCATCCTGTCACTCCCTGCTACCCTGAGCTTCAGCCCCTCACTCCACACTGAGAATAAGAATCTGAGTGTGAACTTGATTGTTCACATCCTTGACCCAAGTGTGGATGGCTTTTTAATTACTGGATTGAATACTTAGAGGTTTTTGTTTTGGGGTTTTGCTTTGTTTGGTTTTGTTTTTGAAAAAAATAAATGGCAGATGGAGAAGCTTCCAGAATCTGTGTCACTAAGCTGTGTGTCTGGTGGGACAGGGTGAGGCTGTGGGAGCTGAGTGTGGACAGGGCTGTGCCCAGGTGTGCTCAGTCAGTTCTTGTCTTTGATGGGCTCAGGCCTCAGCTCTGTCACCTCCAGGCTGTGCCCTCTCCATCACTGTGAAGACATGGGGAGAGTCTGTGATCACAAGGACACAGGGAAGGCCAGAGCCTTGTCCTGTCCCCAGGATTATGAGCCCCCAGGGCTGAAGATCAGAGACTCAAGTGGGGTCCTCTAAAGTGCAGGGTGCACAAGATGAGTCACTACATCTCCTCCCACCCACTTGATTTAGCTGCTAATGATGGGGTCAGGAAGCTGCCCTGGGCTCTCCCTGTGGCCATGCTGCTGTGGTGATTTCTGCTTCTCCTCTCCAGTGTCAGGGAACTGAGGTGTAGGATGTGCCTTTTTGTTGAACTTTCAGGAGCACATCCCCAGCTGAGATAACTGGATTAGACTTTTCAAAACCTATTTTCAGTAATGGGATTCTTAAATATGTAACCTCCCTTCTCATCCAAACCCCACCAAAGGACATGGAAAAGAAGTGTTATGAGGATACTGGAGAGGTGGGCCTGTTTAGAGATGGTTCTCTGGGGCAAATTAATCTGCAGCTCAGTTCACAAGAATCAGCAATGGCTGGTCAGTTCAGAAGAAGCTGGGAGGCTGAGCTGTTTGCTGTGTAGTAGTTCCTGGGGGCAACTCCAATCTCTAATTGACAGTACAGCAGCCGTCCAGGTCAGTAGTGTCAGGATGGCAGACATGAATCATCAGCGGTGGCACAAGGCAGCAGAAACTGCTAGGCCTCCACCAAATCGGCATGAGTCAGCAGGACTGAGCAGGACCAGCAGGGAAGCCAGGAGAAGTTCAATGCTGTGACTCCCTTGACAAAGCAGAGTTCTGCAAAGATGAAGACTGTAGACCAAGGAAGCGCTGCAAAGCCAGCTGTGCAAGCCGCCCCCACTGTCCACTGTGTCCTCTTCATTCTCCCTCCAAACAGCACGTGTCCTCCCACAAGTTTTGCTTCAGCGAAATTCCACCTGAATCTGTATCAGCCGACATATCCCGAAACTTCCTCTCTGCCCATTAGCCCACTGCAGAGGCAGCGAGAAGCCACCAACTCATTGGTGCATTTCTCTCTATGGAATCACGAAAAATGGTGACCAATAAACAATGGTAAGCCTCAGCCATAGCATGCAACCTCGACTACTGTCTGTTGAGTTTTAATTACATTCCTTCCAAACATCATGTGTCCCGTCACCTGTCCTATCACGTGTCCTGTCACGTGTCTGCCTTATCATGACATCTTTTCACCTGTGTCTTCTCCAGCAAAGCATCATTTGTCTCCACTGACTTTCCAAAGAAACCAGACGTTTCCACTTAGCACACGGCGATGCTTCTCTCTCCTGTAACCTGGGCACCGCCCCCTGAAACTCTTATACTCCTGGACTGTCTTACCTTTTCCATCTTGTGTTCTGGAGTTAACGCCCTGAAGTCTCTTAATCTCCACCCCCAGCTCTGTGGACCTGGGTCTTGGAGCTGATGCGCCTGTGGTTGCTCTGCCTTTGGGTGGCTCCGTATTGCAGGAGAGCAAAGTCCCCCTCAGAGGCCTGGGACCATTTAAATCATCTCATATTCATAGCACTAAAGACACGGGAGGCAGAAGCTGAGGGAGAAACCTGACAGCTCAGCAAGGAAACTTTATTTTCTTAACTACATACGGGAAATCTATATACGAGATATCTATTTAACAAGCCTGATGCTACAACTAAACTCCAGCTCTTCAGAAATCTCTGTCTGTCTGTCATTCTTCTGAGCTGCTCTACCCTTCTCTTGAGCTCCTCCAAGTGCAAGAGATCAAGAACACGGGGGTCGTCTTATTCTAAGGACCACAGTAACTAATACAGACAGTGACACCCAAGCTCTCAGTGCAAATATGGGGTCTTCCAGATGTGGTGCCAGGGAAATGTTAGAGATCCCCCAAATCCAGACAGGAGCTGATCTCGATCCGAGGTGATGACAGTAGGGCCTTTTCCTTTGAACCAGCTCAGGCCAGCACTCTGTGTCCTGCAGGACAATTTTGGTGATGAGGAGCCCCGAATATCTACTGGGGCTCACTGTATCCCCAATAAGTAAGCAGTAAGTGTGGGGAGAGTGTGCAAGCATCTAATTGGGAAGTTACTACAGCCTTTGACATCATTGGCTGGTGCTGGGACTCATAAACTTAACTTCTGCTTCCCTCTGCATTGGTGGTCGTTGGACAGGGGATGGGCTTGTAACCAGGGGATGCAGGTTTGTCGGGGTGTAACCTGGAGACACAGGTCCTGATGGGGGTTGCCTAGGGACTGGAGCTGGGCTGGAGTTTTGTTGGGAGGTAACTTGGAAACTAACGCTAGGTACCAGCCTGTTAGTTTGCCTGAGTTCAAGTTCTCTAAAATGGAGTCTGGATTGAGGCTTTGACCTCTCACAGGCATAGCTGGCTGACACTGCCACAGGTGGGGCCTGGGCCGGAAGGCTTGGTTCTCCAGAGTCACCCAAGGCAAAGCTGGTACCTATCTGGCCAGTAAATGCTTTTTCTAATGTCATGGTGGGCATCTCTTGTATGTGCCAAGTCCAAGAAGGAAGGAACTTTCCAAAGGAAACCTTCATACCCAATGGTCTCCAAGGGGACCGTCGAGAGGACTCAGAGTGTAAAGGTGCTTGCCACCAAGCTCTGCTCCCTGAGTTTGATCCACGGAAGCCACATGGTGAATGTAGAGACCTGAGTCCCCTAAGTTATCCTCTGAGCCTCACGTGGGCGTCATGACACGCACAGCCCTACACATAACTATTAAATCAGTGCAATAAGAAGGAACCATGCTGGTTTCATGTAGATTGATGTCCTTATGGAGGTTAAGGCAGACAGAAGATCAATGAAGCCTGTCATTGGGCAAGAAGAAAGGGAGGTGGGAACAGGTTTTAGAAGGAGAGGGGGGAGCAGAAAGGGAGAAGCAACATGGAGGGAGACGTAAATGATCCTCACCAAGCATCTCTATATAGACACAGGTTGTTATGAATATTTCTTTAGGGATGGATTTCTATAGGCAGATTTATCTTGTCTACATGGGCGGTTTGTACCCTTATCAGTTGGATGTGAGTTAACTGTGTGGATGCATTGCACACTGAGTAACACATAAACCTGGGTGTTGGGTTGCAGTCTGTTGAGTGGTGATCTCACTGGGTTGTTGGGAGAGTGAGCAGAGTCCCTGACAGGAAGCTGTGCTAGGCTATGGAATGCTTGGGGCTAGCGTGGCGTGGGGCCACCCTAGCACAGAACGAGGAATGGGATGTGTGTGTCAGTCATGGTAACAACCCGCCAAGGGGACAGTGTGTGAAAGCGGCTGACAGAGGAACAGCTAGAGCACGGGAATCTGCATGGAGTGGGAACTTCCTGGCACCAGTCGTGATCTTTACTAATTATACCACAACTGTTTCCTGCTGAAGGACACAGAAACACACGTGTATAAGTTGTGTCCAATTTGCCTCCACACTTTCCAGTGGGGAAGTTTCCTGTGTCCAAAACCCACGTTGTGATGAGAAGCTGACAGAAGGATTAAAGGGCAACCTGTGCAAGGACAAACACGGGCATTTTCAATATTTTATGTGTTATGTGTTTACACTATTGCTGTGTGTGTGTGTGTGTGTGTGTGTGTGTGTGTGTGTGTGTGTGGTGTATGAATCAGGGCAATCTCCCATGGTGGTATATTTTGGGGGGTGGAGGGAGTCAGAAGACAGCCTTGGGGAGCCGGTTCTCTCTTTCCATGTGGGTTCTGGGGGACTGAACTCAGGTGGTCGCACTTGGTGGCAAGCCCTGCCACATGGGTCACCTCACCATCCCGGCCTGGGTGCCCCTGCCCTGTTTTTGGAGGTGTTGAGGAATTGAACCTGGGACCTGCGGTGTACAAGGGGGGCACTCGAGTCACTGAACCACATTCCCAATGTTTGAAACCCAGTCAGCAGACAAGGGTTTTCTGTTATTTCAAAGGCCCTTACTAAAGCTTTGGGCTAAAGATGGAATTAGAGCCTACCTATTAAAAACAGACATGGGTGGAGTACAAGAAACACTTTGGTGGGGTGGAGAGATGGCTCAGTGGTTAAGAAAACTGACTGCTCTTCCAGAGGTCCTGGGTTCAAATCCCAGCAACCACATGGTGGCTCACAACCATCTGTAATGCGATCTGATGTCCTCTTCTGTGTGTCTGAAGACAGCTACAGTGTACTTATATAGAATAAATAAATAAATCTTTTTAAAAAAGGAAAGAAAAGAAAAGAAACAAACAAACAAACAAACACTTTGGCAGCACAACCAACTGATCTTAGGACCTAATCTAGGAGAACCAGGCCTAGAGTGGAAATTTCTGGTTTCTTTGGAGACTTGGTTGTGTCGTGTGATGTTTTTCTGGAAACTGTCTCATGAGAGGATGTTTTTGCTGAAGCAGACACGTGGTGTTTTTCTGGAAGCTGCCTGGAAGAGGGGCATGGGATGTTTTGCTAGAGCTTGAGAGATGTCCTCTTGAGAGAACTCGTGGTGTTGGGAAAGGGTCTAGATATAACCCAACAGACCATGGACGACACTGTGTGGCTTGGGTTCCCCTCGCCACCCTTTGTGGATCTTCGTTGGGCTTTGCTGAAGCCGCTCTTCCCTGACGACGCTGATGCCTTCTTCCCTGATCATTTGCCATGACTTTGTAGAGAGAAACAAACCAAGGAACTTCTGGTGGTGTCCCGGAAGCTTCTTCCTGCTTCTGCAGACTCAGGCCGATGGGTAGAGCCTCAAAGTTGCTTCTGGAGTGAACGGCCAATGCTGACCCGTGTGAGCTCAGTGCTGGTATCCTGACGACACAGATTGGATTCACCCCAAAGAACTATTTCAGGACAGGTGCCCATCTTCCTTTGCCCTGTTAACCTTTCCTCTCTTCTACCTCTGGTGGGTGGTGGGCTAGAGGAGAGGATAAAACATTTAAGTAAGCTTATTAAAGTAGGTTTTGAAAAATCTAAGCCCACACAGGGCATCTGGAAGGATCCATGTGTGAGTTATGTTACTGATCCTTGCTTGGTGCTGGAGGACATCAGACTGAACACTGTGGGGACAGATTGGGAAACTCCTTCTCTTGGACTCTGTGACCCTGAGGAACCAAGGGCTTCTCCTGTACAGACCTTCTCTGCAGGGTAGTTGGGTGGCTCGGACCTGAGTGAGGCCCTGTGCTGCAGAGAAAAGAATCACAGAGAGCCAAGACATAAAAATATGTCGAGGAAAATTATGGAGCTGGAGAGGTTGTTCAGAGGTGAAGAATGCTTATTGCTGTTCCACAGGACCTGGGTTCAGTTCCCAGCTCTCACCCACTTGTAACTCCAGCCTCAGAGGGGATAGGGCGCCCTCTGCTGGCCGCCTGGGGTGCTCCATGCACGTGGCACACAGACATACATGGAGGCAAAATACCCTTATACAGAAATATATTTTTTAAAAGAACGAAAAAGAAACGGAGGGAAATAAGATTTCGTTAAAGAAAGAGGTCCTTGAACAATATTGGGGACACTACCGCATGGAGGAACACCTACCAACCCTACTGCAGGGCTCTAGGGTCCCCTGCACTAGATTTATACACTAGTCTTGGAGATTCAGCAATGGAAGGCAAAAATCGACACAGCTCCCCCTACAGAGTAGCCCCTGATGTTACTGGTCTATGCAGCCTGTGTGTTCGCCCAATTATGCTGTTTGTGTTGTTATGTCTTGTAGCTCAGGGTGACCTTGAATTCTCTTTTTAAGATTTTTTTTTTTTTATTATGTACACGTTTTGTCTGCATGCATGCCTGCCCGCCAGCAGAGGGCGCCAGATTCCTGAGCATTCAACTCAGGACCTGTGGAAGAGCAATTAGTGCTCTCAACCTCTGAGTCATCTCTCCTGTCTGGAATTTGAATTCTGGATTCTCCTGCCGCACCTCAGCATGCCAAGTGCCAGGTGTGTGTGTGTGTGTGTGTGTGTGTGTGTGTGTGTGTGTGTGTGTGTGTGTGTGTGTGTGTGTATGTGTGTGTGTTGAGGGGAGGAGCCAGAGGTGCAATCTGTGTTTCAGCCCGAAGATCATAAGGATCGGTGAAAACTTCAAAACAGAGGCTTTGGGGCTGAAGGGGAAATTCCTGGCTGCTTCAGTATGAGGAGCCTTCCCCAGCTTTCAAAGCTCACAGCCTCTTAGGTGATCAGAACCTGGACAGGCTCCTACTCGTTTGTCCTGCTGCCGCCTGGTGGCCTTGAGCGGCATCGCAGCTCCCAAGGGTCCTGGGGATGGACTGGACTGTGCCAAAAGTCCCTCTAGACTGCAGGAACTGCTTGCTGGCCTGTGGCTTCACGTGCCCCTGAAGCTGTCCGGGTCACACTGAACAGGGGCCACACTAAGGAACCGGGTATCCCCTGCACAGTCCCCAATCGGAGCTTTAGTTTCTCTTTCTTTTGTTGTCGCTGTCGCCCAGGATTTATGTGCTCCCAACCACCTGACCCCGTCCTCACTGAGCTGCACACCTGCTGAGTTTGATGGGACCCAACCCAAGAAAGGGTTCCGGGTTTCTTTAGGATTAAATGCCTTTAATCCCAGTCCTCTAGAGGGCGGATCTCTGCATTCTTTGACCACATAGCAAGTTCCAGAACACCCAGGGCTATGAGGAGAACCCAGGAGCCTGGGAGCCCCAGGACTAGCACCTGAAGGGGGTGGTGGAGTAGGTGAGAAAGTTGTGACAAGTGAGAAAGCAGCATGGATTCCCAGGGCCAGGTCTCAGTGAGCTTAAGGTCCCCCGGCCCTTTATAGCCAAGGCCCTGGCGTATATGGGGTAAAGGAAAGAACCTCAAATTACCCTTTCTTTCCCTGACAGCTTCTTTCACCTGAAATTTCCTCCCATGCTGTAGATGGGACATGGGGACTGCTTCCTGCCACTCACCTATGTCCCACCTCTTTACTTTCAGGACGGGGTCCAGGCTGGCCTTGGGCTTATTCTGTAACTGAAGCAGCCTTTCCCACCAGTGCCTCGGGCTCCCAATTAACCAGGACTGCAGGTCTACAAACCAGCCTGGCTTTTGTTTAAGACTTGGTCAAGGTTCCAGGTGATGGTGGTTCACACCTTTAGTCCTAGCCCTTGGGAGGCAGAGGCAGGAGGATCTCTGAGTTTGAGGCCAGCCTGGTCTACAGAGTGAGTTCCAGGACACCTGGGGCTACACAGAGAAACCCTGTCCCCAAAATCAAACAACTTGGCCAAGGATGTTCCTGGGCTCCCATTTCTCAGGTTGCCCTTCCCTTGGGACACTGTCCCATAGATCTGTGTGGTTCCTGTACTCTCCTGTCTCAGGATGCCCTGCTACTCAGACACTGTCCCACCTCAGAGCTGTGCAGTTCCTGGGCTTCCGAGTCCCAATATACCCTTCCATCTGAGCAGAAACGCTTCCATCTATAGCACCTTCCCCAAAGCCCCAGCCACGGCAGCTCCGTAATCTCAGAAACACTGGGAACAATTACCCTCAGCCACAATGGCGGGGGGAATCCAGAACCTCCATCTGTAGGGACCCTCCCTGGTTTTTTTGTTTTGTTTTGATTTTTGGTTTTTTTCCTTTTCTTTTTTTTTTCAGAGCTGGGGACCGAACCCAGGGCCTTGTACTTGATAGGCAAGCGCTCTACCACTGAGCTAAATCCCCAACCACGGGACCCTCCCTGTTAATCTATGTGTAGGAAGACACTATCCACTGACTAGATGTCCCCTCCCAGTAACAGACTTAAAAGAATTCTGCAAAGCACCGGTGAGATACTGTCCTTAGTCCCCCATTTGTACAGAGGGAAGCCTTGCTTACAGATGAACGTCAGGGGCAATTCTATTTATTCCTACAGTGGTCACATGAGCCCTTATGGGTTGCCCTACACAAATACTAAATTCTGGGATTTCTTTGGGGTTTTTTCCCTCCTCTCTTTTCTTTTTCTTTACTTTTCTTTGAAGGTATTATTTTGCTCTAGTCAGTGTTTGTCTGCACTGCAGTGATCCTGTTTCTCCATGACCCTGTATTGTCATTTGTATCCGTCTCCACAGGGCCAGAGGAGACTGCTAACCAGGAGAATCAGTGTTCCCATTAAAGAGATTCTTGTGAACTCAGCCTGTTCCCTGTGAGAACTAAACATCCAGAAGCCTCCTGCTCTTCCTCTGCCCCCACAAGTTACAGCGCTCCCCATAGTGAATCAGGAATTGGACTTTCTGACAGACAGGATCTTCTGCAATCCAGGGCTGCAGTGAGAGGGAAGCTCCACACACCCTGTGAGCCCTCTGTGTTCTAGTGAGAGCTGCACTGGGTCCACAGAACACTGCAGGGATCCTGTGTGACATACCTGTGTCTCCTCCCTCAGAGGAAGGGGCTGGGAGTCATTTCTCTGACTGTCAGAGGGTCACCACATTTCTGCTACACACTTATGGTGGCTGTTCACTCGGACTGACAGTAAATGCTTGTTGGCAAGATGAGCACAGGGATTGACTCTCAGGGGTTGCAACAATAGTTGTAGGCACCCTTCATGTAGCCCTGTCCCTAATTTCTTATTTTGACATGAATTTAATTACACATACAAATTAATTATTTTCCATTCCTCTTCCATTCTATGACCACCCATCTCATGCTATGGAACATCACATAAGGTGGCCATGTTGACCCACTGGCTCTTAGCTTCCCTCTCAGCTTCCAAGTCCCTCAGGAAAATGTGCAGTTCTGTGCTGAGGAAAATGTACAGTCGCTGCTGCTCTTAGACAGAGGCACTGGTGAGCACTCCTTCAAGAAAGGCTGCATCCCCACACTCCTAGGACCACTAAGGGCTCTGCCTGGGAAAATGCAGACATGGAGGACCCCCACGTGAGGAATTCTTGGGAAGGGGACTGACAGCTGAGCTCACCCAGTTAATTCCACAGGAGCTTTGCACGCAAAGGGTTTTCAGGACAAATGTTGGCACAAATGTTTGCCTGCTCCAACTGGAACCCATGCATCGAAGGAACAGAATACCTTAGTGTCTCATATTCTGTTTCCAGGGCACCCCAGTGTCCACTCCTGCCCCAGAGAAGGCTGGAAAGTGCTCAGGCTCTGTCACAGGAGTCCTGACACCTGCTGCCATCACTGCCTTCCCAGGATGAGGTCACTGAAGAAACAGAGCACTTCCTTCTGTGTACCACAGGATGGGGCATCAGACATGGGGTCCCCTCCACACCTTCCACTTCAGCCTGCCCTGATGGTGGAGATGTTGAGGCTTAAATCTTGAACATTCTGTGGTGCTTTGCATAAGAATGGCCCCTGTGGGCTCAGATATTTGAAGACAATCACCAGGGATTCCGGCACTTTGAAAGGATTAGGAGAATTAGAAGGTGTGACTTTGATAAAGGATGTGTCACTAGGAGCTGGCTTTGAAGTTTCAGAAGCCCCTGCCAAGCCCAGTGTTGCTCTGTCCATTGCCTGCAGATGAAGATAAGCTCTTAGCTACTGGTCCAGCCCAATGCCTGCCTGCCTGCCTGCCTGCTGCCATGTTCCGCACCATTGTGAGAATGGACTAAGCCACTGAAACCATAAGCAAGCTCCAATTAAAGGCTTTCTCTTTAAGAACAGCCTTGGTCATGGTGGCCCTGCACAGCACTAGAAGAGTGTCTAAGACATGTCTTATCATTTCCCAGTCTCTGTCATCTATGTCCCCATCCATCCAGCAGTCACCTCACCTAGAAGCCAGATGGACACTAATGCTCATTATGACCAGATCCAAGGCACCATCACTGTCCCTCTGCTCATGTCATTCCTGAGACTGCTAAACATAACCAAGTCCCGCAGTGTAGAGAGCTTGGCAGAGACAGCTTCACTACTGAGAAGAGTTTTACTGTGTAAGACTTAAAATCTTTCTTTTTTTAATATGGACAAAAAGGGGGATATAGGAATAACATAGAAATAATAGGAAATGGGTAAATTATTCAATCTATTCTTACATACGACTTTGTGTATTGATACAAAATTATTGTATATTTTTACAAAATTATATTAGCTTTGTGTATTGAAACAAAATTGATGTTTATTTGATCACCTTAGTATAGATCTTTGTGTATGGATTCAAATTAAGGTTACAGTTGGTTACATTGGTATAGATCCTTGGATATTGATACAAAAGTAATGTTACATTTTGGTAACAACAGAATAACTTATAACTATGTATCAACCACATGACATTAAGATACCTATGAATTTCTTAACAAGGCAATGGGAAGGACTAGTCCTTTTGAAAGCGCCTATTACAAACTAAGAAAATTTGTAAAATGCTAGTTAATAGTTAATCAAACTTTTGTTTGTTTGGTTTTGTCAGGTACTAGTCTTCAAAAAACCTCAGACATCTACTGAATATAACATTTAAAGATGTCTTATTAATTTAAGACTAATTTTTTTACAATGAGATGTGTCCACTCCTGGCAGCACCGCCATACTACTTCAAGGAAGACGCTGAGCATTGAAGAACCTCCTTACAGAGTTTCCTTCACATGTGGCTGCCACTGGGCAAGAAACTGCCCTTCCTTCAACTGCTGACAGAATACTGTCCAGCCTGGACCAAGAAAGCACAGGAAGGCAAATGCTGAACTCTGTCAAGACTAGGTAGAGAAGAAGTCCCTCGGGGGTTGGGGATTTAGCTCAGTGGTAGAGCACTTCTCTAGCAAGCGCAAGGCCCTGGGTTCGGTCCCCAGTTCCGAAAAAAAGAAAAAAGAAAGAAAGAAAAAAAAAGAAGTCCCTCATGGTTCACAGAACAATCTGTCAGATGCTCTGGGCCAGTGGCCTGAAGACATGGATGCTCCAAACTTCCAGAAACCCCTGGGTGACTGTCCAGGTAGCCAGCAGTCTCTGTCTGTCCTATGGTTTCAGAAGCTGCTTGTTCTGCACTTCCTGTCTCTTTTGAGAACATTTATTCTTCTCACGTCTCTGAAGGGGTTGAAGACTAGATAGCTAAACTCTCACAGTTAAACCTAAATTGTTTAGGATTTTAAAAATGTTTTAAGGGTTTTTTTTTCATTTGTTTTGATTTATTTTAGTTATATGAGCACACTGTTGCTATCTTCAGACACACCAGAAGAGGGCATCAAATCCCCATTACAGATGGTTGTGAGCCACCATGTAATTGCTGGGAATTGAACTCAGAAATCTCTGGAAGAGCAATCAGTGCTCTTAACCGCTGAGCCATCTCTCCAGCACTGTTTTAAGGTTTAAAAAGAGGTAGGTTCATAAGTGTGAGTTTTGATAGAAAGTGATTTGTGTACAGACTTTGGACTCACCGTGACATTTGTGTAGCTTTGTGTCCTTGTTCACCTTCTTGGGCTTTAGCTATTGGAAAAACTGAGTCATAGAAATACTGTGGTAACCTATAATGGTATGCTATAAAAGCAAGACACCAGTCTCTTATGGACCAAAGGTTATGGCATTTATGGTTTATTTGGATGATAAAGGAGCTTCACCTCAAATTACAAAGGCAAAACAGAGACAAAGTTGCAAAATCTGAATCTTAGGAAAGTTACCCACACTTAACAATGCATGTCAAAAACAGGAACACAGTTTATTATGCTCCTGTGTATGTTTCCAAAGTTAAGCACAAAACAGGTTACTAGAAACTAGGGAAGTTTGTTCAGGTCAGATATCTTTACTATTACAGCCCTGAAAACTCTTCAGAGATCTGCTGAATATGGCATTTAAGACGCTGGAAAACTGATGCTGCTCTGGGTCCTCTGCCTGCACTGAAATCAAGACTCCCACAGTGGAACCTTCAGTGATTGTCCAGGTAAGGGAGAAGTCTGTCATTTTTAAGAGATTTGGAAGCTGCTTGGTCTGTACTTCCTGCTTACTCAGGTGAAATTCATGCTCCGCAGAGCTCTGATGGTGTTGACTAGGGAGAGTTTTGTCAGTTGAACCGCAAGCAACAACACGGGCTTCAGGTGCTCCTCAGTTCTCTCCCTGTGTAAACATCATAGGCCACTTTCCTAGAGTTGCTACTGTGTCCAGACACTGATCACATTGTTGTGAGATTCTAAGAAGAGAGAAATCCATGCAACAGAGTTCAATGTAACTTTTTACTATCCCTTTTTGTAAAGGAAGATGTTTTACAATGATTGCTCTCAGTAACCAACCACCTGCTTCTTGTGGTGAGTAATTGGATAGAAAAAACTGTGAAGTTTAAGTAGGTTCTATGGATATGAAAGCTTAAGTTGCAAGACTCTTAAAACTGTGCTTTGAGATCTGTGGATGTGACTTATAAAGGTCTGAAAAAGTGCTTTAACTGCAATTTATAAAGGTCTAAGGAGGTGTTTTAAGGTGTGCAAATGCAATTTGTAAAGGTATAGGAAAGTGACTTAAGGTGTATGTAAAAACGAAAACGTTTCCGATTTCTTCTTTCTCTATGCTATTGTGATATTTAGACCTAGAAAGTTCAGAGTTTAAAATTCATCAATGGAGTTCAGATGAGTTATTGGTCTAAGTATGATAAATTGCGATTGCTATTACAGTCACAAGCTCAAGATTATGAATTTCCTATGGTATGCTATACTTCTAAGTACAGACTAAAAGTGCTTATCACTGAGCTAAAAAATGTCTGTCCAATCTGTATACACCCAGTGTTCTGGAGAGAGGAAAGAGTTCTCACGCTTTTTACGCCAAGTCATTTTGGGGTCCCCATGCTTTTACTACAACTCAAAGGCGTGATACTGCTGCCTTTTCTACAATGTGTGTTCAGGACAGATTACACAGTGGTATGTTAGCATGTCTAAAATTTATCTCATTTTGTAAACTTAAGAAAATCTTCTAAGCTTTGAAGAGTCTACCTTAATCCACCTTTCACGGGTCTAATGGATTCCAGATAAGTACTGTCTATCAACATCCTGTTTCATCTCCTGCCTATTCAGTTTATTCCCAAGGGTGGGGTTTCCTCCTCCTCTCTGAGATCTTGGGATGCCCCATCCCCAACTAATGAGCCTAAAAGTTTCAAAGTTTCACCTAAGGAACAAATTTCTTCTAATCTCCTTAACTTTACCTTCTGATCCTTATCTATACAGATGTGCTTCAGGGAAATGCTAGCTCCAGGTGTTTCCTCAAAATCCGGGTGCCACACAGCTTCAAAGCACCTGCCCCATGATGGTTCAACTTAAAGATGAGTCTGCATTCCTCAGCTGCAGATGGCCCTGCAGAGCCTGGACAGTGAGGGGACAGTCTGCTGTTTTTGAACCTCCCCAGCTTCCCAGCTTTCTTGGGTCCTCAAAGATGTTGCTGCACCCCAGAGAGCAGGAGGCTGTCTAAAGAGTATGATGACCCTGTGAGGCCTCATGGATCACCCCTTCCTATTTTCTCACTGTACACAGTAAATAAGAGGAAGGGATGTCTGTAACCAACAACCACCCACGTTCCAGAACCAGCCTCCTCTCAGACCCTCAGTGCTAGACACCACACCATCACCAGTCACCAAATGTGACGCATTTCCACTGTGGCCATAAGTAGTGCACCTTTATCCTCCGCAGGTCTTTTTCTCTTCCAACCACTACCCACCCCCAATAAATCTCTCACATGAAGCCTGTTCTGTGGTGTGACCTTTGCAACATCCCTTAGCCCTCTGATCCATGCGAGAACTCTAAGAAGCCTCCCAGGGAACGATCAATATGGAAGGGCTCAGCCCACTGGAGGTAATCCTGGCTGGTGGTCATGGATTGTTCAAGAAAACAGGTTGAGCATGCCATGAGGAACGAGGTAGTTAGCAATGGTTCTCATGGTCTCTGCTTCAGCTCCTACCTCTAGAGTCCTGCCTCAAGATCCTGCCCTGAATCTCTTCAATGATGGACTGTGATGTGGAAGTGGAAACTGAAATAAATCCTTTCTTCCTCAAGTTGCTTTTGGTCATGCATGGGGTCTTATCACAGCAATGGAAACCATCACTAAGACAGAGGTGCACAAGGACTCTACTCTGCTCCCTGAGTTCTCCTGCAGCACAACCCTAGCCTCCTCTTGCCCTGGAGCCACAACCCTCTTTACAGCTCCTAGGGATCTGATTCGCTTTGACCTCCCACTGGGTAGCGCGATCTTGGTCTGGTTATAAAGTCCAGGCAGCCTGACTCAGACCTGTCCGGGATCTCGGATGGGGGCCATGGCGCCGCCCACGCTGCTCCTGCTGCTGGCGGCTGCCCTGGCCCCGACTCAGACCCAAGCCGGTGAGTGCGGGGTCCCGAGGGAAATGGCCTCTGGGGTAGGGGCGGGGGCGGCACCGGGGAAGACCGGTCCCCGCGTCGAACACCAGACCCTCCGCCCCTTCTCCACCCGCGACCAGAGCCCCGCGCCCTCTGGGCCCGGCCCGCGCACCCGCCCGGGGTCCCGGGAGGAGGTCCGGGTCTCACCGCGAGCCGCCCCCAGGCTCACACTCGCTGCGGTATTTCACCACCGCGGTATCCCGGCCCGGCCTCCGGGAGCCCCGGTACATGGAAGTGGGCTACGTGGACGACACGGAGTTCGTGCGCTTCGACAGCGACGCGGAGAATCCGAGGATGGAGCCGCGGGTCCGGTGGATGGAGCGGGAGGGCCCGGAGTATTGGGAGCGGGAGACACAGAGAGCCAAGGGCAACCAGCAGTGGTTCCGAGTGGACCTGAGGACCCTGCTCCGCTACTACAACCAGAGCGAGGGCGGTGAGTGACCCCGGGTCGGAGGTCACGATCCCTCAGCGTCCCCACACAGCAGGAAACGTCCTGGGTCCCAAGTCCGAGTTTCAGGAGCTGAACCCACCCGAGCCGGTTTCCCTTTCAGTTTGGAGGAGTCCCCGGGTGGGCGGGGCTGGTGGGCGGGGATGACCGCCCTGTCCCGCAGGCTCGCACACCTTCCAGGTGATGTCTGGCTGTGACGTGGGGTCGGAAGGGAGCCTCCTCCGCGGGTATGAGCAGTTCGCCTACGATGGCCAAGATTACATCGCCCTGAACGAAGACCTGAAAACCTGGACTGCGGCGGACACAGCGGCACGGATCACCCGGAGCAAGTGGGATCAGGCTGGTGATGCAGATTATTACAAGGCCTACCTGGAGGGCACGTGCGTGGAGTGGCTCCGCAGATACCTGGAGCACGGGAAGGAGGCGCTGCTGCGCTTAGGTGCGGAGACTAGGGCTTCTCCTCCCTCTGCCCTCGGGCTGGATCTCAGTCCTGGGGAAGAAGAAACCCTCAGCTGGGTGATGCCCCTGTCTCAGAGGGGAGAGAAGTGTCCCTGGGTCTCCTGATCCCTCATCACAGTGACTGCACTGCCTCTCCCAGGGCCCAGCCTTCTCCCTGGAGAGTTCTGGTCCCTCTCAGGAGGGAAGGAGAGAACTTCCCCACTGAACAGCAAGGGCTCCCTGCTGTCAGCCATGGCCTCTCCCAGGCCAGGTCCTCTGCCCACACCCACTCTCTGAGGACACTGACTCCTGTCCTGCTGAGTGTGTCAGCCCTTACACCTCAGGACCAGAAGTCTCCTTTACCTCAGAGGAGACATGGACTCAACTACACTAGGCTGGCTCCCCCAGTCTATAGAACTTTCCAAAGAATACATTCTCACATTTCCCTCCCTGATGTTGGGTTTGCACCTCTTCCACACCCCATTTCTCTGTCTTCCTACAGTGGAGAATGGTCCCTTGAGCCCTTATGGGGTACCCTGGAGGAATATAAATTGTGGGATTCCTTTTTCTTTTTTTCTCGCTTTTTCTTATTTCTTACTTTCTTTTTATTTTTTCCTTTTTTTTTTGAAGGCATTATTTTTCTTCTAGTCAGGTTTTCTCTGCAAACACATATTTAATAAATTATTTTTCATTCCCTCTTCTGTTCTATGACTACCCATCTCATGCTATAGAACATCACATGAGGACGGCCATGTTGATCCGCTGGCTCATGTGGATTCCCTCTTAGCTTCTGAGTCTCTCAGGAAAGTGTGCAGTTCTGTGCTGAGGGGACCAGCTCTCCCTGCAGCTCACTAGGGAGATGACAGTTGAAGTGTCAGACACACACAGTTCAGTGTCATCATTGATTTAACTGTGTCCTGTGTAGATTTCAGTTTGTCTTGTTAACTGTGTGATTTCTTAAATCTTCCACACAGATCCCCCAAAGGCACATGTGACCCTTCACCCCAGACCTGAAGGTGATGTCACCCTGAGGTGCTGGGCCCTGGGCTTCTACCCTGCTGACATCACCATGACCTGGCAGTTGAATGGGGAGGACCTGACCCAGGACATGGAGCTTGTGGAGACCAGGCCTGCAGGGGATGGAACCTTCCAGAAGTGGGCATCTGTGGTGGTGCCTTCTGGGAAGGAGCAGAATTACACATGCCGTGTGGAGCATGAGGGACTGCCTGAGCCGCTTTCCCAGAGATGGGGTAAGGAGGTTGCCTTTTGTAGACCCTGAGCTGGTCAGGGCTGAAAACTGGGGTCATGACCCCCACCTTCATTTCCTGTACCTGTCCTTCCCAGAGCCTCCTCCATCCACTGACTCCAACATGGAAACCAATGTTGTTTCTGTTGTTCTTGGAGCTGTGGCTGTCATTACAGCTGGGGCCATCATTGGAGCTCTGGTGGCTCTTGTGAGGAAGAGGAGAAACACAGGTAGGAAAGGGCAGGGTCTGTTTCTCCTTAGCTTCCTTTAGAAGAGAGCTCTGCTCATTAATGGGAAACATGGCCACACCCTGCATTGCTACTGTCTCCAACTGGGTTCTCTGTCAGTTCTGGAAACTTCCTCCTGTCAAAACATTCCGTGAAATCTTACATATTTCCTTCTCACAGGTGGAAAAGGAGGAGTCTACACCCCTGCTCCAGGTTAGTGTGGTGGCAGGATTGTCCCTGAGGGTATTGGAGTGAAGTTAGAGATGTGGGGAGCTCTGGGAATCCATAGTAGCTCCTCCAGAGAAATCTTCTGGGGGTGTCAGTTGTACCGTGATATGAATACATACATACACATATACACATACATATGTTTTGTTTTACCCTAGGTAGTACCCTGGGCAGTGACAGCTCCCAGAGCTCTGATGTGTCTTTCTCAGATTGTAAAGGTAACTCTTGGTCTGACTTGGGAGTGGCAATGTGGACATGATTGGGTTTCAGGGACTCCCAAAATCCACGGTATGGGGAGGGTTGTTGTGCTGTTGTCTTCACAGTGATGGTTTGTGACTCTTGTTCTCTAGCATGAAGACAGCTGTCTGGAGTGGACGGAGTGACAGACGATGTGTTCAGGTCTCTCCTGTGACATCCAGAGTCCTCAGTTCTCTTTAGACACCAGTGTCTGATGTTTCCTGTGATTCTATGGCTTCAGTGTGAAGAACTGTGGAGCCCAGCCTGCCCTGCACTTCAGGACCCTGTCCCTGCACTGCCTGTGTTCCCTTCCACACCCAAACTTCCTGGTCCAGCCTGGGAGTGAGTGTGTGTGTGTGTGTGTGTGTGTGTGTGTGTGTGTGTTTGTGTGTTTGTGATATCTGTATCTTGGGAGCTCCATGGTGGCCTGAGCTGCAGCTCCTCACTTCCACACTGAGAATAAGAATCTGAGTGTGAACTTGATTGTTCACATCCTTGACCCAAGTGTAGATGGCTTTTTAATTACTGGATTGAATACTTAGAGGTTTTTTGTTCTGGGGTCTTGTTTTGTTTTGTTGATAAAAATAATTGGCAGATGGAGAAGCTTCCAGAATCTGTGTCACTAAGCTGTGTGTCTGGTGGGACAGGGTGAGGATGTGGGAGCTGAGTGTGGACAGGGCTGTGCCCAGGTGTGCTCAGTCAGTTCTTGTCTGTGATGGGCTCAGGCCTCAGCTCTGTCACCTCCAGGCTGTGCCCTCTCCATCACTGTGAAGACATGGGGAGAGTCTGTGATCACAAGGACACAGGGAAGGCCAGAGCCTTGTCCTGTCCCCAGGATTATGAGCCCCCAGGGCTGAAGATCAGAGACTCAAGTGGGGTCCTTTAAAGTGCAGGGTGCACAAGATGAGTCACTACATTTCCTCCCACCCACTTGATTTAGCTGCTAATGATGGGGTGGGGAAGCTGCCCTGGGCTCTCCCTGTAGCCATGCTGCTGTGGTGATTTCTGCTTCTCCTTTCTGGTGTCTTTCCCAGGGTTCTCAGGGGTCTGGTGTGATCTGTCTGCTCATCTCTCAGGAGCACCTCCATACCTGAGGTAAGACCTAACAGAGAGGCTTCTCTCTCCTGTAACTTAGGTACTGATTCCTGAACCAGGACTGTCTTACCTTTTCCATCTTGTGTTCTGGAGTTAACTCCCTGAAGTCTCTTAATCTCCACCCCCAGCTCTGTGGACCTGGGTCTTGCAGCTAATGCACCTGTGGTTGCTCTGCCTTTGGATGGCTCTGTATGGCAGGAGAGCAAAGTCCCCCTCAGAGGCCTGTGACCATTTAAATCATCTCATACTTACAGCACTAAAGACATGGGAGGCAGAAGCTGAGGTAACAACCTGACAGCTCAGCAAGGAACCTTTATTTTCTTAACTACATAGGGGATATCTATTTACCACCCTGATGCTACAACTAAACTCCAGACC
>NC_046171.1:8387439-8431485 GCF_011064425.1 Rattus rattus | reverse complement strand
AAGAACTGACTGAGCACACCTGGGCACAGCCCTGTTCACACTCAGCTCCCACAGCCTTATCCTGTCCCACCAGATACACACAGCTTAGTGACACAGATTCTGGAAGCTTCTCCATCTGCCATTTATTTAAAAAAAAAAAACAAAACAAACCCAAAACAAAAACTTCTAAGCATTCCATCCAGTAATTAAAAAGCCATCCACACTTGGGTCAAGGATGTGAACAATCAAGTTCACACTCAGATTCTTATTCTCAGTGTGGAAGTGAGGAGCTGATGCTCACGCTCATGGTATCACGGAGTGACAGGATGCAGATGTCCCCACCCCCACACCAAGGCTAGACCAGCAAGGTTGGCTGTGGAGGAGAACACAGACAGCACAGGGACAGGGTCCTGAAGTGCAGGGCAGGCTGGGCTCCACAGTTCTTCACACTGAAGCCATAGAATCACAGGGAACATCAGACACTGGTGTCTAAAGAGAACTGAGGGCTCTGGATGTCACAGGAGAGACCTGAACACATCGTCTGTCACTCAGTCCACTCCAGGCAGCTGTCTTCATGCTAGAGAACGAGAGTCACAAACCATCACTGTGAAGACAACAGCCCAACAACCCTCCACTCACAGGGGATTCTGGGAGTCCCTGAAACCCAATCATGTCCACATTGCCCCTCCCCAGTCAGACCCCAGAGTCACCTTTACAATCTGGGAGAGACATCAGAGCTCTGGCAGCTGTCCCTGCCTAGGGCAAAACAAAACATACGTATATATGTATGTGTTTCTGTATATGTATATATGTATATGTATATGTGTATGTGTAGGTATGGATTCACATCACAGTAAAACTAGACCCCAGAAGATTTCTCTGGAGGAGCTACTATGGATTCCGTGAGCTCCCCACATCTCCAGCTTCACCCCAAACCCTCAGGGACAATCCTGCCCCTAACACTAACCTGGAGCAGGGGCGTAGTCTCCTCATATTCCACCTGTGAGAAGAAAAGCTGTGAGAGTTCAAGGAAGGTCTTCACAGGAGGAAGTTTCCAGAACTGACAGAGGACCAAGTTGGAGACAGCAGCAATGTGGGGTGTGGCCATGTTTGCCATTAAGGAGCACAGCACTCTTCTAAAGTGGGCTGAGGAGCCACTCAGATCCTGCCCATTCCTACCTATGTTTCTCCTCCTTCTCCTCCTCACACAAACTCCAATGATGGCCACAGCTCCAATGATGGTCACAGCTCCAAGGACAACATAAATAACATTGGTTTCCATGTTGGAGTCGGTGGATGGAGGCAGCTCTGGGTAGGACAGGTACAGGAAATGAAGGAGGGTGTCATGACCCCACATCTCTGTCCTGACCAGCTCAGGGTCTGCAGAAGGCTCCAGCTTTCCCTGGCCCCAGCTCTGTACCCACACCCTCCTTACCCCATCTCAGGGTGAGGGGCTCAGGCAGCCCCTCATGCTCCACACAGCATGTGTAATTCTGCTCCTCCCCAGGAAGCACCACCACAGATGCCCACTTCTGGAAGGTTCCATCCCCTGCAGGCCTGGTCTCCACAAGCTCCATGTCCTGGGTCAGGTCCTCCCCATTCAACTGCCAGATCAAGAAGATACCAGGAGGGTAGAAGCCCAGGGCCCAGCACCTCAGGGTGACATCACCTTCAGGTCTGGGGTGAAGGGTCACATGTGCCTTTGGGGGGTCTGTGTGGAAGATTGAAGAAATCACACAGTTAACAAGACAAACTTAAATCTACACAAGGCACAGTTAAATCAATGATGACACTGAACTTGTGTGTCTGACACTTCAACTGTCATCTCACTAGTGAGCTGCAGGAAGAGCTGGTCCCCTCAGCACAGAACTGTACACTTTCCTAAGGGAATCAGAAGCTAAGAGGGAATCCACATGAGCCAGTGGGTCAACATGGCCGTCCTTACATGGTGTTTTATAGCATGAGGTGGGTGGTCATAGAACAGAAGAGGGAATGGAAAATAATTTGTTTGCAGACAAACACTGCCTAGAAGCAAAATAATGCCTTCAGGGAAAAAAAAAAGGAAAGGAAAGGAAAAGGAAATATGAAAAAGAGAGAAGAAAAAAAAAAAAAGAAATCCCACAATTTATATTCCTCCAGGGTACCCCACAAGGGCTCATGGGACCATTCTCCACTGTAGGAAGAGAGAGAAATGGGGTGTGGAAGAGAGGCAAACCCCACATCAGGGAGGGATCTGTGAGAATGTATTCTTTGGAAAGTTCTAGAAACTGGGGGAACCAGCCTAGTGTAGTGGAGTCCATGTCTCCTATGAGGTAAAGGAGACTTCTGGTCCTGAGGTGTAAGGGCTGACACACTCAGCAGGACAGGAGTCAGTGTCCTCAGAGAGTGGGTGTGGGCAGAGAACCTGGCCTGGGAGAGGCCATGGCTGACAGCAGGGAGCCCCTGCTGTTAAGTGGGGGAAATTCTCTCCTTCCCTCCTGAGAGGGACTCAGAACTCTCCAGGGAGAAGGCTGGGCCCTGGGAGAGGCAGTGCAGTCACTGTGATGAGGGATCAGGAGACTCAGGGACACTGTCTCCCCTCTGAGACAGGGGCATCACCCAGCTGAGGGTTCCTTCTTTCCCAGGACTGAGCCCCAGCCCGAGGGCAGAGGAGGAGAAGCCCGCGGCCCCCGCACCTGAGCGCAGCAGCGTCTCCTTCCCGAGCTCCAGGTATCTGCAAAGCGACTCCACGCACTCGCCCTCCAGGTAGGCCCTGCTTCTCTCTGCTTCACCAGCCTGATCCCACTTGCTCCGGGTGATCCGTGCCGCTGTGTCCGCTGCCATCCACGTTTTCAGGTCTTCGTTCAGGGCGATGTAATCGCGGCCATCGTAGGCGTCCTGATAATACCCGCGGAGGAGGCTCCCGTCCGACCCCACGTCACAGCCATACATCACCTGGATGGTGTGGGAGCCTGCGGGACCCCGCGGTCAGACCCGGCCCCGCCCAGGCCCCGCCCCGCCCCGCCCCGGCCCCGCCCGCCGGCGGACTCCTCCAAACTGAAAGGGAAACCGGTCCCGGGTCGGTTCTGCTCCTGAACCACGGACTTGGGACCCGGAAAGTCCCTGGCTGCGTAGGGACGGAAGGGGTCGTGACCTCAGACCCGGGGTCACCACCGCCCTCGCTCTGGTTGTAGTAGCCAGCAGGGTCCCCAGGTCCACTTGGAACCACTGCTCCTGTCCCTTGGCTCTGTGTCTGCCTCTCCCAATACTCCGGCCCCTCCCGTTCCATCCACCGCGCCTGCGGCTCCATCCTCGATTCTCCACGTCGCTGTCGAAGCGCACGAACCCGTGTCGTCCACGTAGCCGACAGAGATGAACCAGGGGCCCCTGAGGCCGGGCCGGGACACGGCGGTGTGGAAATACCGCAGCAAGTGTGTGCCTGGGGGCGGCGTGCGGTGAGACCCCGACCTCCTCCCGGGACCCCGGGCGGGTGCGCGGGCCGGGCGGGGAGCAGGGCTCGGGGATCCGGACGCCGGTGGCGAAGGGGCGGGGGTCTGGTGTGGGACGCGGGGACCGGGCTTCCCCGATGCCCCCCCGGCCCCGCCCCTCCACGCAGAGGCGGTTTCCCTCCTGACCCTGCACTCACCCGCGCGGGTCTGGGTCGGGGCCAGGGCGGCCGCCAGCAGCAGGAGCAGAGTGCGGGGCTGCCATCATACCCCTGCGAGATCCGGGACCGATCTGAGTCCCGCGGGCTGCGTGGACTTTATAATCAATGTGTCGGGAGACGCTGATTGGTTCACAGGGTTCACGGCACCCAATGGGAGTGAGACTTGCCCCCAGGTCTTCAGTATCCGGGCAGAAGGACCTGACACAGGTTAGGAGCAGAAGTGAAACTGGGGAGATGGGGAATCCCCAGCCCCGCCCCTGACCTCACCGCCTGGGGACTAAGACTTTGCCTGAACCTTGGGCTGTGGGACAGAGCGCTGTTTCTCATGGTGTCACCCAGAAGCTGTGTGGACACCAGGAGACACACGCAGGCCAGGCTCCCTGTTTGCTCTCCTCCACCCTCCTCTTCCTTCTTCTCTTCAGAAGTCAGACCCTGGAGTCTTCTAGAAGAAAAGTGACTTCCGGGAACACAATCACAACACAAGCCTTGTGGATGCAGTGGAGAGATGCTTCTCCTTTAAGAGGAGACTCTGGCCTGCAAGCCCCACCCAGACCCTACAGAGACCAGGCTCTCTTAACTTGATCAGTAGTGTGGGGAAATATTAAATTTACACATTTCTTCATTCTGTGGATGTCTCCAAATCACAGCCACAGGACTGAAGTTGAAAGAAGAGGAGAGATGGGTGGGGGCTCCTGAAGAGAGTCACCCATCACACAGAGAAACAAATGTGGTGAGCACAGGTGTGAACTCCAGTCCCCTCCCCATGCAGGTCTCCACAGCAGCCCAGCAGCCTCTCCAGGATTCAGCGGCTCCTGTTTCAGTGAACCACTCTTAGGTGCTGTGAGTGTTTTCCATGGGAACCTGAAGCTCTTAGGTTCCATCCTGACTGACCTAAGGATGCAGTTGGGGTAGGCAGCCCCACAGAAAGGATCTGTCTCTGTTACTTTTCTTCTCATTTATTCTGTTTTTTGAGACAAGGTCTGTCTGCACTGCTCTGGCTGTCCTGGAACTTACTATGTAGACCAAGCTGGCCTTGACCCCACAGAGACACATGGCCTTTGCATCCTGAGGGCTGGGTGTCACAGTTTCCCTTTCATTATTATGAAGAAACACCATGACCAAGGAAACACTTCTAAGAAGAAACATTGAATAGTGGCTGGGTAACAGTGTCAGGGGTTTAGTCCATTATAACAGGAAGCATGGCAGCTGCAGGCAGACATGGTGCTGAAGGAGCTGAGACTTCTACATCTTGATCCAAAGGCAGCCAGGAAGAGGCTCTCATTCCACACTGGGCAGAGCATGAGCACAGAGACCTCAAAGCCCTTCCTCTCAGTGACACACTTCCTCCAGCAAGGCCACGCCCACTCCCACAAGGCCACACCTCCTAACAGTGCCACTCTTTGTGGGCCAAGCATCCAAACACGTGAGCCTATGGAGGCCACCTATTCAATCAATGACAACAGGATTGAAGGCCTGTGTCAGCACACTAGCTCTAGTTAGTTTTTATTACTGTGATAAGACACTATGACCAAGGTATCTTATAAAAGAATATGTTTAATCTGTTATATAGTTTCAGAGGATTTGTGTCCATGATGGCAGAGGAGAGGTGTGGTGGGGGAACAGCTGAGAGCTCCTGACTTCATTTGCAAGTAACAGACTGAGACACTGGGAATAGTGAAAGTTGATTTTTAAAAAAATTTTGATATATATGTAATATAAAATATTATTATATAATATATATAATTTATTCATAAAGTACACTGTACCTGTCTTCAGACACCATAAGAGGGCATCAGATCTCATTACAGAAGGTTGTGAGGCACCGTGTGTTTGCTGGGATTTGAACTCAGGAGCAGTCGTTGCTCTTAACCACTGAGCCATCTCTCCAGCCCAGTGAAATCTTTTAAAACCTCAGTGCACACACCAGTGGCACACATCCTCCATCAAGGCCACACCTCCCAATCCTCTCTGAACATGGCCTCAGCTGGATTTGAAGGATTCATTCCCATGAGCCTGTGTGGCTGTTCTCATTCAAACCAGCACAGCAGTCACTGTGAAGTGTAAGAGGCCAGCAGGGTTCTGGAGATGTGTCCAGTGCAGGCTGAGGGAAATGCCCTCACACAGGGCACTCTGCTGAGTTAGGTCCCCCCTTTGCCTCTGTCTCCTCCTGCTCAGCCCCTCTGTGTCTCTGTCCCTCAGGTCTCACCCCATCCGTGCCCAGCTCCCCTCCCTCCTGAGCTCTGCACTGACCCTGTCTCTTCCTTGGCCTCTGGTTTCTCTATGGCGTCAGCCAGCAGCTGTGAGGCAGCTGTGTGGTTCCTGAGGCAAACATTCCAATGGTGGCTGGGGAGATGGCTCAGCAGCCAGGAGCACTTGTTGCTGGTGCAGAGGATCCAGGTTGAGTTCCCTCAGCACACGGTGGCTTCCACCATCTGTGACTTCAGTTCCAAGGGATCAATGGTTGTGCACCTACATATTTATATGCACAAAGAGGACAGGTCATGAAAATAAAATATAAAAATATGATTTTAAGAATCCTGCCTGTGTTTCTTCTACACATCGAGAGTGTGAGGCCAGGGGCAGAGGGCACAGTGCTGTTCAGACAACAGTGGACCACCAGCCAATGAAGAGAGCTCTGTAACAGGAAATCTAGAGATGGTTGAAATAGAGTGTATTGAAATGACAGTTTGCAGAACAGCATAAAATTAAATATACAAAAGATCTTTCATTGTATGGACCTACTGTGCACAGTGGATCACAGCCTCATCCCAGGGAGAAGACACAGTGTGTGCTGCTCTTTGTAATTGAGCAGATGTCACTTTTGATTCCCCATTAACAAGAGAAATTCCACTCAGACAGTTGGATACTAATTTATAACAGACCAGGACATCCAAACACCCAGGCATTCCTGCAGGGAAAGGTGTCTGTTGTGGTTTGCCCTGGAGTTATCTGTATTTTGATGCTCATTCCACTGCCCCAAGGACAGCTGCCTAGTCACTACCCAGGAATCAGGTGACTTCACCAGAAACTTCTCCCCCATTGAATTTGTAAAATACAGATAAGGGGCAGGTACAGGATAGGAGGCCTGTCGGGTTGGGGATTTAGCTCAGTGGTAGAGCGCTTGCCTAGCAAGTGCAAGGCCCTGGGTTCGGTCCCCAGCTCCGAAAAAAAAAGAAAAGAAAAAAAAAAAAAAAAGAAGGAGGTCTGTCCTTGGAGGAGAAGGAAGGGTGGGTGGGAGAGAAGTTTGAAGGAAGAGGAGGAGACTGGGATAGAGAAAAGAGACAGGAGGGAGAGAGAGAGAGAAGCCATGGCTGGACGATGGAGGCTGACATTAAGATTCCGCTCTATGGGGGTTGGGGATTTAGCTCAGTGGTTAGAGCGCTGGCCTAGGAAGCGCAAGGCCCTGGGTTCGGTCCCCAGCTCCGAAAAAAGAACCAAAAAAAAAAAAAAAAGATTCCGCTTCTATGTAATTACAGGTCGTTATTAATGTTCCTAAGGGATGGATGATACTGGGATTTGTATGTTTAGGTGGGCAATTATATCTTATCAATTGGGTCAAAGATTATTGTATTGTGTGTTATTTTATGTGACCATTTGAGTGCAGGAAAGTGTGCAGTGGTAGGAGACACTGGGACGCCGAGGAGTTGGGATGTGTTTCTGTCAAGATACCTAGCAGATGTCTTGGGGCACCGCAGTGCAGGACCTACGGGGTAAAAGACAACCCATACTTTTTTTTTACTTTTTATATTTTTAAAACAACAGGTGTCCTCTTCCCCCATCTTCCCTGCACTGCTGACCCTCCAGGGTCTCACCTGTTGAAGATGGAAGAGAAGCGTCCCGTTCTTGGGCAATAGCGCCACCTGGTGGAAGAAACAGAGAAGACTGTGTCTCAGCCCACAGAAAGGCAGGTAAAGGGGACCCAGGCTGGCTGAGCTGCCCCAGGGCTTCCTTGCTGTCTGTGCTTCTCCAGGGTCTCAGGTCTCATGCTGCCCTGCTCTCATCACACTTACACCCAGAAGAACCTTACATGCTTTTCCAGCAGTGGGAAGAAAACGTCCTGTAAGAGAGGAGGCAGGAGGCAGAGCCCTGAGTGCTCAGAGGAGCTGCAAAGCCCCAGAGTAGTTGCAGAACTCTGACCTGGACTATGATGTTGATTGTTTGATGTCAGCTACATGGGGGGTTAACTAAAACCCCAAAATGGAGGGCAACATCACTGAGGCAGTTTTGCTTAAGGTGAAGTGGGAAGGTCAGGTTCTGATCCTTTCCTTTGATGGAGGAAGAGACACCTGTAATCCTGATTATTTGAGTGGAGTCCCTCCCTGTTTCTAATCTGGCCACACCTTCTGCTGGAGGCCTTAGTGAAGACATGGAAGGAATCGCTTGCTCTTTGTCTGCTTGCTCTTGCTCCTGCTCCAGCTCCTGCTGCTTCTGTGGGACATTCCTGCCTGCCTGTCCTTGCTCTGCATAATGACAGCAGACTTACATTTATTTATGAAGGCCTAGGTTCATGCTAGGGCCTGTCCCAGCTTCTCCTAACTCAGTTATCCCATTTACACCATCCTAAGTTCTGCCATGTGGCTGCTCACCTCTCCTCAGATTCTGAGTCTGGGTGTCGAATCCCCCATGCTTCTCTCTTCCCAGAGTTCCTCCCTCTGACCACAATCCTGCCTTCTGTTCTCCTTGGCTATAGGACATAGGCTTTGTATCTCATCCTTCAGAAGGTGCTTTAGGTAGGCAGGGTAGGACAGAGAGGCTTCCTCACACAGGGCACAACAACATTACCTCAGCATTGCCCCCGTTAGTCCTATAAAAGGCAAATCTTTCTCTGACATCATCAAATATATACAGTGAGAACAAGGATAACAACATAATTATAAATAGTTAACGATTATTAATTCTCCATTGAGAATTATTATTTCATTATTTAATTGATTAAGAGTAATTACTTTTATTTAAGAATTTTAATTAATTATTAATATTAAAAATATAAGAATTACACTTATAAAGTCTGGTTCCTTTGTGTCTGCCAACCATTGAGAAACTATTATCTGTCCTATGAATCCAAAGTCCTATCTGTCCTGAGTCCAAAGTTCTTTGCCCAATTCCCTTTCCATTGTAGCTTGAAGTTATCCTGAAAATATCTTTCTAGACCTAAATTATTTCTGAAATCTTAAACAGCTTATAGTTACTGTGAGACTGTAGCTATCCAGTCTTCCTCCCCATCAGTGACCTGAGAAGGATAAATGTTCCCTGAGAAAACAGGAAGTGCAGAGCAAGCAGCTTCAAAAGCTGCAGAAATGGCAGAGATTGATGGCTGCCTGGACAGTCACACAAGATTCTCCTGCAGTGCTGAGGCGTCCAGCTTCAGGCTGCTGGCCCAGTGCGTGATGGACATCTTTGTGGAGCAGGAATATTGAAGGACTCTGACTTGTCTTGGCAAAGCTCACAGTCATCTTCCCTCTGTGTTCTGCTTGTCCCCCTGTTAGGACAGCACGAAGCTGCAGTCAAGCATGGGCAGGTTTTGCTGGTGCCCAGCTCTGCCATATTTGAAGCAAACTCCATATGGAGGTTCCTCGATCCCCTCCATCCCCTCTGAATTAGAACGTGGTGCAGCCAGGAGTATTCGTGCCTCACTGTTATGGAAAGCCTTGTGTTTATAAAACATTCTGAACCCCATATCCTGTAGATGTCTGAGATTCAAAGACCACCTATCTATGTACAGTATATCAGAATAGGCAAATGTTGCTTGTTTCCAGTCATCTACACCATATTTGACTTTGGAAACATCTACAAGAGGCTAAAGAAAACTTATTTCTGTAATTAACAAAACTTGTTCCTAACCTGTCCATAGACTGATTGACTACCAACTTGCAGTTTTTAATTTTCTTGAACCGTTTGCAATAGAGACAAGCACTTGAACTTTACAATATGTTTTACAATGAGTTTCATAGGTACAGTACTTTAGACAAGAGTTGATCATGTACATGGTATGTTGTAGCAAAATATATGCTAAAACTTCTCTCAGTACACAAAAATCCAGACCACTGTAAAGCATTTGAGACCATTAGTTGATGCTCCTGAGTCTAAACGCAGAGTCAACCGTCCACCCCTTTACCCTGTCATTCCTTTATAGTCCTGACGTGGAGACTTCTAGTTTATTAGGAAAGTCAGTCAGATCACAGGATAGTTTGGGGGAGGGCACACGTGAAAGAGCGTTTGCCTGAGGAAGACACAGGAGAAAGCATCTCTCGCTAAAGCACACGCATGGAGAATGTTCTGCTAAACAGACATCTGAAAGAAGGTTTTCCTGCCACAGACACAGGGGAAAGGATGTTTTGCTGTGGCAGACACGTGAAAGGACCTGTGGTGAAGGAGTATAAATGTGACCCCACAGACAGTCGGGGACGAGCCCTGAGCATTGGGTGTGTTTTGCTCCTCCTTGCTATTCTTAGTTAAGGACGAGCGTGGATTGGTCAGCCTCACACAGTTGTGCTGAGATCCTCCACACCTGGGTCCACAGCCAGCAGGAAGAGAGAGAGGTTGTGCAACTGTCTTGGACTTTTGGAGCCACAATTCCCATCCCAGTGAGAAGCTTCCTCTGCCAAGGCCACATCCCCTAATTCCCTTCAATACTTCCACTCCCCGATAACCATGAACTCAAATCTGGGGACTTATGGGAGTGAATATTGAATACATTTTACTTTTTTTTTAGACTGTGTTTCTATCCTGTGCTTTATCCTGTGCACCTGTCCCTGTAAAAGCTTCCCAGTTGCTGATCAACTGGCCCTTTAGAATGCTTAGCTGTTAGAACTGCTTAACGCCATGACCTTAAGTGTTGCTGCCTCTTGGATTTTAAGATAGTTCATTAAAAAGGCAGTTGAGTGTGAGAAAGAGGACTGGGGCAGCAGAGTGAGAGGAGAAGCAGTTGGTGCAAGAGCAACTGGGAGACAGTAGAGCCAGGAGGAGCTGACTGAGCTAAGAGGCTAGAACGGTTGTCACAGTCTGGAGCTGCTGTTATTGAGAAAACTGGGAGAAGGAACTGTTTAAGTGCAGTGTTGGGAATTGAGGGAGGAGTTGGGAGAAATGTTAGAAGGGGTTGGGCTGGATGATGGAAGGAATAGTTGTTGGAAAGAAATTAGATTGACAGGTCTCTCCCTCTTTCTCTCTCTCCTGCTTCTTTCCTCTCTAGTCATAGGGGAGAAAACCAGGAGGACAAAGGGTGGGGAAAAAAGAACCAACAAAGTAAGGAAGACCAGCTACATGGCTCTCCGTGTATCCCTGGTTGCCCTGGGACTCACTCTGTACCCAAGGCTGGTCTCGAACTCACAGATCTGCCTGCCTCTGGGTATGCACAACCAAGGCTCATGAAATATTCTTAATCAAATCACCACAGAAGGTTACTGAGTTTGTGTTTGATCACGTAAGTGGAACCACTGTCAACAAACGAGAGAAAGGCTACATACTAATGGCAAAAGAACATCTCGGTCCAGGAATCAGTTTCTAACCTTGAGCCAGTGTGCAGATGCAGAACCCTTGAATGAATGAGTGTCCAGGTGACCCTGAGTAAGTACCTTATAGAACGTCTAAAATGTATACAGCTAGCCTTTCTCCAGTGCTTTCCTAGTGGGACCTACAGGTTTTCACCAGGGTAACCCTACACTGAGGGAAAGAAATAATCAGACTTACCAGGCTCTATTGCATATTAACCCAAATTAATGCTGATCCCAGGAGATCCCAGGAAACCTTATGGTTCTTCGGTTAGATAAAAGTGTTGGGAAGGGTCAGGGATTAATGAGGTTTTGGCTGAAATCTGAATCACACTAGGTCCAGTGGGTTCCTGAATTCATCCTGTGGTTATTTTTCCAGTCCCAGAATGTTGAATTGGGACAGATGTACAAAGAGGTTGGCAGAATTCTCACATTGGTTCCCTGACCTGTGGACTGAGGGCTATCATGGTTGGAAAGGGTAAATGGAAGCGTTTAGAGTTCCCTCTGAAAGGAAAATAATAAATAAAAAACAGTATCACATCCTTGTAGGAATTTCAGGAATCACTGCCAACATCAGTAGTCAAGTGTCACTCTCCACAGTCAATCTGTCTTGCTCTGCACTGGCCAGACAGGAGAGTTAAAGGGAGATGTGGTCAGAACAACTTTGGATTCTGGTAACATATGTATGCTTCAGAGGGTGGGAAATAAATCCTACCAATCATTCAAGATCCTTCTAATTCAGGGGAATTCAGGAATCCAGTGGTTTGGAGCATGCAGAGATATTCCATCCAAGATGAAGGAAAGGTTACTGACCTGGCCCCTCCTACTACCAAGAAAGGAGCACAGGGCTTAGTTTGTGTCTTTGGATTCTGCAGACAGCACATCCCTCACTTGGATCTGTTACTCTGGCCCATAAGCCTTCTGAATCAGAGAGCTGCTAACTTCCTGTGGGTCCTGGAACAGGTGGAGACTCTTCACCAGGTCCCGGCTGTGGTTCAGGCTGCTCCAACATCTTGGACCATATGATCCAGCAGAGCTTGAGGTGTCAGTGACAGAGAAGGATGTTGTTTGAAGCCTTTGGCAGGCCTCTGTGAGGGAATCACAGAAGAGAACTTTAGGATTTTGGAGCAAGGCTCCACCATCATCTGCACACAACTATTCCCCCCTGTGAGAGACAGCTCTTGGCCTTGGTGCAACCTGAACGTTTGACAATGGGCCACCAAGTTACCATGTGACCTGGGCTGCCTACAATGGGCTGGATGTTATCTGACCCACCAGGTCATTAAATAGGAGACACATGGCCCTAAGCTGTTATCATATAGAAGTGGTATGAACATAATCAGGACTGGACAGGTCCTACGGGCACAAGGAAGTTACATGAAGACTTTGCCCAACTGTCTCCAGTGTCTAGTCCTGTTACAATGTCATCTGCAGCCAAGCATGCACCTGCAGCCTCATGAGCTGTGCCTTATCCTTGGAAGACTGAGGAAGAAGAGACGAGGGCCTGTCTTGCTGATGGCTGTGCATGCTATGCAGGCACCACCAGTCGTGGACAGCTGCAGCATTACCACCCTTTGCCTGGAGAACCCTGAAGGACACTTCTGGTGGGAATCTTCACAGTGGGTGGTAAGTTCAAGCCATGCACATGATAATGCCCTTTATTTGGATGGAGAAATGGTCAGATGTGAGATTGTTCTCTAATTCATGGGCCGTGACCAATGGATTGGCTGGATGGGCAGGGCCTTGGAAAGAGCAGGGTTGGAGTCATCTGGGGAAGAAGCAGGGGATAGATCTGTCCACATGAGTAAAGGCTGTGAAGACACTTGTGTCCTATGTACGTGGTCATCAAAAGTGATGTCAGCTTGGGAGAAGTTCAGTAACCAAGTAGGTGGGTGACCCATTCTGTGGACAGTCAGTCTCCTTACCAGCCATCTCTCATTACCCAACGGGCCCATGACCAAAGAGGCCATGGTTGCAGAAATGGGAGTTATGCATGGATTCAAAAATATGGACTTCTACTCACTAAGGCTGGCTGATTAGAGCTGGTGCGGCAAGCCAGATCTGCTGAGAGCAGAGACCAACATTGAGCCCCAGCAATGGCACCTTTCCTCAAGGTTACCATCCAGCAACCTGGTGGTAGGTTGACTACATTCGGACCAGGTCTTTTGTGGAAAGGACAACACTTGGTACTTACTGGAGTAGATACTTATTCTCACCATGGATTTGCCTTTTCTGCATGTGATGTCTGGTGAAACCACCATTAGCGTACTTACAGAATGCCTTATCGACCATCATGCTATTCCACACAGAGTTCCACGTGGTATTCTGACCAAGGAACTCACTTCACATCAGGAGAAGTGTGACAGTCAGCCCACGGTCATGGAGTCCTCTAGTCTTACCATGTCCCCCATCAACCTGAGGCACCTGGCTTGACAGAAAGATGGGGTGACTGCCTGAAGACACAGTTACAGTGATAATAAGGTGACAGCAGCATGGTTTCCTTGAGTATAGCAGGACTTTCTTGGTCCTGACACAGAGACATTCATTTGAGACACTGGTGGGGAAGATGGAAGGGAGGTGATACCACCATGGACAGCTCCTGTGGACAGCTCCTGTGGACGGCTCCTGTGGACAGCTCCTGTGGACGACTCCTGTGGACAGCTCCTGTGGACAGCTCCTGTGGTACTGTGTCACCAATACTGTAGACTGGGTCAGTGTTGCCACTGCCACTGTAGACAGCTCTTGAGGGGCAGCTCCTGCTGAGGCTCCAAAGGTGATGCTCACTGTGGGCAGCTGCTGTGCTGGCTGCAGGCTGAAGAGAGGTCATGGTGCCGCCATTTTCATAGGAACCAACATTTTTGACAGCTCCTTTGAGGGCATCTCAGTAAAATGGATAAATTTCATCTAAATCTGTGATACTGGGGATCCCTGACCTTTGAGGAGCTTTGGACCACTTCTTTTATCATGTCTATACCCAGGGGTTGAGAGAGTGGCATGTGTCCCCTCTGTACTTTTAATGTGCCTGATGGGTGGCTGTGGAAAATGAGGTACCCAAGTTTACCAGTGACCCCATCCCACACCTGGGTGACATGGGTCATTAATTAGAATATAAAAGGTTTTTTGGGGGTTAGGATTTGCCTCAGTGGTAGAGCGCTTGTTTAGCAAGCGCAAGGCCCTGGGTTCGGTCCCCAGCTCTGAAAAAAAAAAAAAGGAAAAAAAAAAAAAGAAGAAGAAAAAAAAGGTTTTTGGGGCCATTTGTGCAGTGACAGAAGCTGCCATTGTTGAAAATCGGGCATCACGATTTTCAGCCCTTTGAACTGTACTGACGCCACGCTGACTGTGGTCACAGTGAGGCTTTAGTGCCATCTGTCTCTGAGGAGGAGGAGAGAATGGGCCTCAAAATGAACTCTGACCGAGGGCGTTCCTATTGGCAGACGCTAGAACTTGGAACCATGTGTGGCAGGCGGCAGGAGCTGGCAGAGACAGATGACCTGTCAGTCGGTAATTGGACGCAGTTTGTAATGCTGAGGCGTGGCCCGGCTGAAGGTAAGGGCAGCATCCCTTCCTAATGCTACCTGACAGGAGCAGAGTGTGGTGGAGGTCGTCATGGACACCCTTGTGTGTCACGTTATGGTGCAGGTGGTAAAGAAAAAGACCGACCGGGGGGTTGGGGATTTAGCTCAGTGGTAGAGCGCTTGCCTAGGAAGCGCAAGGCCCGCAAGACCCTAGGTTCAGTCCCCAGCTCCAAAAAAAAAAAAGAACCAAAAAAAAAAAAAAAAAAAAAAAAGACCGACCCAGGTGACTTGAAGGTTAAACCTATTGAATTGCATTTAATAAGTTCAGCTGCCTCCAGAGTGTGCAGACAAGGAGCCCATCCTTGTTCAGTGTGGTCTAACTCTGGGGGATGGCACAAAGGAAGTTCCCAGCCGGGGACCCCAGACTCTGCGAGCATCTCCCTCTTCTACAGTGGCATAGGAGAGTTAAGTCTGAAAGATGTACATCTGGGGTCTGGAGCAGGGCCTGTTGAATTGTGCAGAAGGGCTTGGCAATGGGCAAAAGGAGGGGTTCCTGAGAGGGGCCATGGGCCGCCTCATATAAGGGGCGAACCAGAAGAGAGAGAGGGAAGCCAACAGCAGAGGGCGCCAACCATCCCTGGGAATGATAGGATTTTGTCCTTGGTTGTGAGGGCTTTGTATGACTGGATGAGGTGTTCTCTATCCAGAATACTGGCCTTGTAAGAGTTGTATCGAGTCACAGATAAGTAACTGGACCTTAGACAGTGAGACCCTCCATCGCCGGTTGGGCAGAAGCGTCTGCCTGGCAAATTTGCAGGGTTGGATTATGAAGGAGAAGGTGGTCTTCCTATTGAATTTAGGAAGTTACGAGGAAAGCAGGCCAGAGGTCAGAACCTGAACAGATACATATGGCGTTTCCTGGAAGCCCTGGTGTAGGACAGTCCAAGTGAGTTGGGTAGAAGTGTGAGTGTATGGGTCAGTCCAGGTTAGGGCAATGATGTTTTCTCATTTCCCCAGAAGAAAATGAACGGTATCTTTGAGGTCCACACAGAGAAATGGGAGGTCTCTGAGGGGTGATAGAGAGGAGAGTATAATGGTTAGATACTAAGGGGCGAAGGGAACCACTGCTGCCCAGATAAGTCAGAGACCCTGAGCCAAGCAATTGGTTCCCTGTTCTAATGGCCACTGTGGGGTCACTAAAGGGGGGAGGAACTGGGATGCAGAAGTATCTTTCCTAATAGGCCAAGATAAGAGGCTTAAGTCCCCTGCCACTTAGGGAGTTTGTGTGGGTATTGAGCCTGTTTTATATAATTGCTGGGGTTTAATAACTGAATGATTAAGGGGGGAGGGATATTGGTCTCTAGAGGGTTTGTGGTGTCCCATGCCTGAGGATCTACCTGAGAGGCTGGGAAGGGAAATGGTCAGAGTGTGTTGTTTGGAGGAGGGGAGTGACCAGAGGGCCTGTGCTGAAGTGGATGAGGGAAGCAAAAGAAATAGAAACTCCCAGGGTTGGGGATTTAGCTCAGTGGTAGAGCACTTGCCTAAAAAGCACAAGGCCCCGGGTTCGGTCCTCAACTCTGGAGAAAAAAAAAAAAAGAAGAAGAAGAAATGGAGGCTCCCATTTTGTCTAGGAGTTCCCTTCCCAGCAAGGGGATGAGACAGACTGGTCCTATTCAGTGGGTACCACTAGGAAGGAACGGGTGAGGGGGTTACCCCTAAACGTACAGCTAAGTGGTGGAGTCAGGCAAGCCTGGTGAGGCTGCCCCCCTACGCTGACAAGAGAGGGATGGAAAGGAGAGGTGGGTCCCCACAATTTTGTCAGGACTGAGAAAGTGACTCCAGTGTCCCGAAGGAAGGTGAGTGAATGTCCTAATACAGTGACAATTATCCAAGCCTCTATGGCAGTGGTCAGGCCGTTGGAGTCTCCACCCGCTCAGTTGTCCATGGCTGGACCAAGGATATTGGCTGAAGGGTGATCAGGGGTTGATGTTCCCGTGGCTCGGGGAACTCTGGGAAAAGTAGCTCATGAGGAGGCGTTTCCACCTGGGGTCTCAGGATCCGGGTGAGTGTATTGTGTCAGGGCCTTTGTAAGGCAGCCCAGGACCTGTGGTGGATTTCCATAGTTATCCTGATGACCTTCGGAATTTTCCACCATTTACAGCCATAAGGGGAGCTTTGTGAAGATGGCCAGGGTGCAAGTTGTAAACTGATTCATTGCTAGGACGCCCCCTGAGGCATTGTGATTCCATTAGAGTCCTGGTCTGGGACTGTCTCACACCCACCTGCATGGGCAGCTGCTGCTGAGGACAGAGAGATAGCAGAGAGGCTGAAGAGACCTTGGGCTCTTCTTCAGTGTGACTGACAGTGGAAGGATTGTCTGCTTCAGCCTCACAGCCAGGAGGAGCTGTTAGTTCCTTGATTGGCTGATGTCTGGAGGTCATTTTTTAATCAAGACGGGAGTGAGGTCACATGGCAAAGGCCATCCTTTCAAACCCTAGCAAAGATGGCTGTCAGCAAAGAGGCCTCCATCCTGATGAGGGGACAGCGGCTGAGATGGCACCAGCCTCAGGTTTAGCGACTTCCATGTGGGCTGGAGGGATGGCTCAGTGGTTAAGAGCACTGACTGCTCTTCCGGAGGTCATGAGTTCAAATCCCAGCAACCACATGGTGGCTCACGACCATCTGTAATGGGATCTGGTGCCCTCTTCTGGCCTGCACGTGTATATGCATGTGCAACGCTGTATACATAATAAATAAATCTTAAAAAAAAAAAAAAAAAGACTTCCATGCATAGAATTTAACTTTCTACCCCTATGTAACTTCTTTCTTAGAGACTTTGCTGGGTTTTAATCCTACACCTCAACACATTTAGAGAATTCCATCAAAGCATAGAGGGTAGAGAGGAGCAGCCATGGTCCCTAGTTTGAGTCGTCTGTCCCTTCTCCATTGGTCTCCATTCCCTGTCACACAGGCAAGTGGCTCACCTGATATGGAACAGATTTTGGAGGACACCTTTCAATTAAGATCCTTGGGTCTGGAGGAATGGGGAGCCATATCTCAACTCCAGTGCTTTTAGTTGACGTGGGACAGCTTAAGACAGTGTAATGCCGGGCTGGGGATTTAGCTCAGTGGTAGAGCGCTTACCTAGGAAGCGAAGGCCCTGGGTTCGGTCCCCAGCTCCAAAAAAAAAACCAAAAAAAAAAAAGACAGTGTAATGCCACTGATATCTAAAAGACACCCGAATTCCTGTGAAATAGAATCCAGTAAGATGAGAACACGGAAGGCTTGGAGACAGGGGGATTGTGAGGTACAGACAGAGGACAGGGCAGGAGGGAGCTGAGAGATTCCGCAGCCAGAGAGCAGTGCGGGCTGGCAGTGTGCAAGCTGCAGCTGGCCCGCAGCTGGCCCGCTCCTTTGCTCTCCCACTCCTGTGAGGTTGGCTTCTGCTTCCCACACTGCAACAAACTTACAGAGCCGTGGGTGGTGACTTAGAACACAGGAGGTTTACATCGTGGGAGGGTGGGGAGAGACAAACAGGGTTTGGAGAAACGAGGAATTGGCAACATAATCTCTCTGCATAACCCTGGTTTCTCCTAGTGTTTGTAAAAACCCCGAATAACATTAAGATCAAGGGTGCCATTGGGTGGCCATTCATATTGTTTACCTAAGGGACATTGAGGCCAGCTTTGACTGGACAGGTTAATAAATTTAGGCACCTTCAGGTTTGGTTTCAGATGCACAGGTTGGAGGATTCTAAGAGGCCTCCCAAGAGAACAGGAGGGTGGGAAAGATCCTGCTGCCCTGGGTGAGAGAGGGGAAGCAGAATGTCACTGCAGCCTGGAGCCATGGGCGCCCCCACACTCAGGGAGAAGAAAATGAGGACCAAGCTGTTCAGTGGGTCATCACCACAACTCAGCAGCCTGGGTAAGCTTAAGAGTCTCCATGCCTGGTGCCAGGACTTTCGTAGAAGCTCCAAGTTGAATGAGAACCGAGCTCTCATGGAGGGTCTTGTCCATAGGAAAGGGTTGGGAATGGAGTCTCAAAAGCCATGAGGGTCTACTGAATTTGTGGAATTTACAGGCAGCTCCAAAGTGAGAGCGGTAGGAGAGGGCGAGAAGGGTCAGTGTAGCCCAGTACACCTTTCAAGGATTGGTGTTCAGAAGTCGTTCCTTGGGGCGTTTCCATATCCTATTTCCAGGATACCGGCAGCTCGGTTCAGTGTTTTCAGTTTCGGTCTCAGCTGTGCCTTCTCTCTGTCCCTCCTGTCTCTTCCTCCTCTCCGTCCCTGTCTCCTTCCCTTCCCTCCAACTTTTCTCCCGCCCATCCTTCCTTCTCGTCCAATGACAGGCGTCCTTCTATCTTATATCTGCCTCACCTGTGACATCATCCCACAGTGCCTAGTTGGGGCAATGCAGAATGGGTGGTTTGATTTCAAGCACCTTAGAGCAAAAGGCAGGAAAATGAGGAATGGTGGCAACAGGGTGTTTGCTGTGGCTGCTCCTGGGAATTACCGGGTATGGTTTTCAGCAGCAATTTTTTTCTCCTTTTCCTCATTTTTTTGCTATTTTGTTTATAAAAAGGTTGAAAGATTGGTGGGTTTTACTATTCAAGGACTGATAGGTTGTTTGGGGTTGGTGAGTTTTGTGGGAAGCTGAGGGACTGGTGGATTCGGGTTCGTTTGTTTGCTTGTTTGTTTGTTTTGTGTCGGTGCCTGCACCGACAGTGTGTGAGTATCGGGCGTAGGTCTGCGGGATTAAAATAAATCAAGTACACAGGTCATCCGTTTTCAGCGAGTGCCTGCAAGGCTTTACTGAGATCTCCTTATATACCAGGTGAAAATCCCCAACCAGGAAAACAGGAAAGGTTTGTGAGGTGAAAATCCGGCCCAACCAGGAAAACAGGAAAGGTCTGTGTGGTAAAAGTTCCGGCCCAATCAAGGGCATAAACAACTTCTTTTTTTTTTTTTTTTTTTTGATTTTTTTCTCGAGCTGGGCATCGAACCAGGCCTTATGCCTTCCTAGGCAAGCGCTCTACCTCTGAGCTAAATCCCCAACCCCATAAACAACTTCTTTAATAACAACAAAAAGGCTCGGTGGGGAGGAAGGGTGCCATGGAGAATCCCAGCCCCAAATCAGGGGCTAAGAGCAGCTCACAAGGGTGTAAACAATTTCTTTAATAACAGGCTAAAAAGGCTCAGCGAGGGGGGAGGGAAACACCAAGGTAGGGCCCAACAATTCCCCCTCTTTTATTTTTTTTTTTTAAGTAGCGCCTGTCTTAGGATCAATCTGGGGTTCCAAAACTCTTTCCCGTCTCTGAAAATCCTGCCAGCCTCAGGATTTTCTGTTTTAGGAGAGTATCGTCCCAGAAGGTTGCCCGTCCTTGGCTAACTACTTGTCATACAAACTGAGCCTAATTTGGGCCAGTGGATTATTCCTGGCCAATGAAAACCAAACCTGTTTGGTTTCAGCCTGAGACTGGATCTGTTGGTACTCTAGAACAGCCCAAGGGCAGCTGCTAAGGGCGAGCAATCAAGATAAGCATTCATCCCCAAGAGCCTTGCCACTATTAAGGACCTTAACAGGGTTTTACACACATAGAATGATAAAAGTTAGAACAAGATAAAATAACACGGGTTTCACAGAGGAAGTCCAATTGAGAACAGTTTGTTGGTTGAGATGAAGAATGACTGACTGAATCTGAATATTAATGCTATTCTGCACAGCCAATGCTGTGGTGACTTCTCCAGAATGTATCCATAGTCCCACAGTCCCAACAACAGCTGCCGATTGAGATATGGCCACACTGGCCTCTGTAGCAGCAGTGGCTGAAATGGTGATGGTAGCAATGACTGTCACAGTAATGCCAAAGTCTCTCTTATGCCTGTAGAGTACCACTGGGAATCAGCCTTCATCCAGAGATATGGGGATCACACCAGGAACTCGAACAATCCATGTAGAATCCTTTTGTTCCCAGCAACTGGTCGGTAGGAATGGACCTGGAAGAACAATTGAGAATCTCCTCCCTTTACACTGTCCCAGCCCCATTCCGAACCAAAAAGGAAAAAGGGGTGCCAACACACATGGCACAGATTTTAGAAAATGTTTACTCTTCTCATTTGGGCAAAATGTGAGGTTTCAAAAATATCGGATACACTTCAAGAGGCAGTACTTAGAGGTTTTAGGCCAGCACCTATGTGCTGGTCTAGGAGGCAGATAACTGCCATTTCTAACAAGACTAATGGGATACAAAATATCTCTCAAACCTATTAACACTAGCATTGGTAACAGTAATACTTAAATCAGCTATGGAAACATTACCAAAAGTAAACATAAATGAAAAAGGGAGCTATTTAACGAGGCTTTATAAAAATCTTAACAAAACATAGACTATCCTTTAAGACAAAAGTAAGGTTGAGAATCATTCGTTTTACCCTTGTGCGAGCTGCCATTTTACCTAATGTGCGGTCTGTTGTGGTAACAGTGGGCTGTGTTCTGTTATGCATTCCCACTGGCATCAGGATTGGGGGATTCTTCAGGAAGTTTTGGTACATCTCTGGGTGGACTGTCATCCACAGAACGCACACAACGCTCAGGAACCCAGACAGGGGCCTCCGCATCCTTGGGAAAGATGCAAGCTGATCCTCTCACCCTGACTAGGATGGGGTCAGGCCCCTTCCAGGTTCCTGAAGCCAGATCTTTCCATTTAACTAAACCATTGTGTGCTCTGTCCTTCCTCCAGTGCCTGTCAGCCGCTGAGAGACCAGTCTTGTCCACAATTAAAAAATTTAAGATATAAAGAATAGTTGATAATTTAGTAGGAGGGCTGTATACTCTCCTCTTTTTAGTCTTCCAAGTTGGTTTTTATGGTTAAATGGGCCTTTGCTCTACAATTGCTTGACCTTGAGAATTGTAAGGATACCAGTTTTATGAAGGACATCGAAATAAGCACAAGATTGTTGAAATGTTTTGCTGGTATATGCTGGTCCATTATCAGTTTTTATTTGCCTAGGCACATTCATAAAGGCAAAGGCTTGTAAACAATGGCTTTTCACACCTTTGATCTTTTCTCCACTGTGAGCAGAAGCAAAGATCAATCCTGAATAGGTATCTATGGACACATGGACATATTTCAATTCCCCAAAAGAAGGTACGTGTGTGACATCCATTTGCCAAATATCATTGGGCATCAATCCTCTAGGATTGACACCCAGACTGGGTGAAGGCATTAATGGAGCACACGAAGGACACTGAGTAACTATCTGAACAGCTTGCTCCTTGGTGCATCCTGTCCGATGTTTTAAAGATTGTGAATTTATATGAAATTTTCTATGTAATTGAAGGGCCAAATCATAAGAATCAAGGGCTACAGCTATAAATTGTGGCCTAGTATACAGATCAGCAGCAGCATTGCCTTCTGACAAGGGGCCAGGCAATCCAGAATGACCTCTGATGTGCCCTACATAAATAGGCTCTCTGCGTCGCCACAATAACGCCTGCACTTGCAAAAGACAAGAGCAAATAGGAGACACAGGAGCAACATATGCAGCAGTTTCCAAAGGTAAAATAATATTAGATACATAAACACTATCGGTATAAATATTGCACGGCTCTTCAGGAAACAAGGATAGCGCCAAAAGAAGGGCCTTTAATTCAGCCAATTGTGCTGAGGTGGAATCAAGCATCATTTTCTCCACTTTGCCCTCTGAAAGGACCACAACGTATCCCTTAGAAGAACCATCAGTGAAAACTAATCTAGCTTTACTTAAAGGCTGATTTTTGACTATAGATGAAAAGATCATAGGATGTAACTTAAAAACTGACAAATTGCCTAGGAAGCATAAGGCCCTGGGTTCGGGTCCCCAGCTCGAAAAAAGAACCAAAAAAAAAAAAAAAAACAAAAAACTGACAAATTTTATTTTCAGGATAATGGTTATCAAATTGACTAGTAGTGGAACATGAAAAAATAGACCAATCATCAAAAGTTCTAATCAAATTATTTACCTGTTCTTGATCATAAGGTAGAATAATAAATTTAGGCTCTACCCCAAAGACCTGAATACTCATTTTTTGAGCCTTAAAAAGTAATTGCACCACTGCCTGGTAATAAGCCATCACCACCTTGGCTGGAGAGACCTGAGAATGGACCCATAATAGGGGACCATTCTGCCAAAAAAGTCCAGTTGGGGAATGTGAGGATGCAAAAATAATCAAGGAAAAGGGCTTGTTATAATCAATATAATTAAGATGATCTTTCCCCAAAGCATCTTGTACTAGTTCAAAACACTTACAGCCTTCAGATGTTAAAGTTCTTAAGGAAGTTGGAGAAGGTTCTCCCTTCAAAATTTCAAATAATAGTTTTAGCTATCCTGTACCAAGATGTAATGAGGGGCGAAGCCAATTTATATCTCCTAGTAATTTTTGGAAATCATTTAAGGTTTTCAATTTATCTAATCTAATTTGTAATCGTAATGGTTTTATTCCCTTTTGCAGTAATTGATGTCCTAAATATTGATAAGGGAAATTCTGTTGTATTTTCTCAGGGGCAAGGACCAATCCCGCTGATTGCAAATCCTCCCGAAGGTCTGCAAAGGCCTCTAATACCTCAGTTTTATTGGGCCCTGACAGTAAGATATCATCCATGTAATGAACAATATACAACTGAGGACATCTATCCCTAAGGGGCCTTAGGGCAGCAGCAACATAAATTTGACAAAGGGTGGGGCTATTAGCCATACCCTGAGGTAAAACTACCCAATGAAAGCAATGGGCTGGTTCCTTGAAATTAGTTGAAGGCACACTGAAGGCAAATCTTTTACAATCTTTAAGGTGCAAAGGGATAGTAAAAAAGCAATCTTTTAAATCAATAATTAACATGAACCAAGATTGAGGAATTGCTACAGGGGAGGGAAGGCCAGGTTGTGTGGCCCCCATAGGTTCCATAGTCTTATTGACTTCTCTAAGATCTTGCAAAAGACGCCATTTTCCTGATTTTTTCTTGATCACAAAGATAGGAGTATTCCAGGGAGATGTAGATGGAACTATATGTCCTGCTTCAAGTTGTTCCTGCACTAAAAGATGAGCAGCCTCCAATTTCTCTTTGGATAAGGACCACTGCCTAACCCACACTGGTTTATTAGAATTCCATGTAATGGGTAAAGGTTGAATGCTTGGAGGCTGTTTAGCAGTGGCCCTTAAGATAAATTTCCCAGGCTACTCTTGTCCCAGGGATGGTGTATAATCTGTTTTTCCTCATTAATACTGTAGGATTTTTCCTGTAAAAAAAATTTTTCCAGTCCCCTACCTGGGCTCCTCCCCATACTTTTCATCATTGTTTGAGCAGGTTGTGTAGTCAAGACAGCTCCCATATCATGAAGAACATCCCTTCCCCATAGAGTAACAGGAATATCATCAATGATAAAGGGTTGAAAATATCCCACATGTCCTTCCTCGTCTTTCCATTTAAGTATTTTACTACTCTTAAAGGGGGCCGAAGCAGTGCCAATTCCCTGCAGTAGTAACTGCGTAGTGTCCAAGGGCCATGCCTTAGGCCAGAAACTCTTGGAAATGACTGTGGAGTCTGCTCCAGTATCTAATATTCCCTTGAAGGCCTTGCCTTCAATCCACAAGGTCAGTATGGGCCGCTCTGCCAAAGAGGAAACCCAAAGGGCACTAATACCAGTGGAGCCAAATCCTTGATTCCCTCTGCTGAATTTCCTTACTGGATTATCAGTGTTGAATTGAGGGAATAATATAAGCTGAGCTATACGGTCTCCCTGGGGGATAACTATCACACCCCTTACGACAGAGACCATGATTTTAATTTCTCCTGTGTAATCGCATCGACTGACCCGGCAGTATTCTGATTCCTTCAAGAGGCACTACTGCATCCTAAAAGAAGTCCCAAACTGCCAAAAGGCAGCGGCCCATATACCCCGTCCCTAAGGCTTGTGGACCCATTTGAGGTGTTAACACTGCCCTGCTGGAGGAACAGAAGTCTAATCCCGCACTTCCCGGGGTGCCTCTGATAAGGTCTTGGACATAAAGGGGTTGTTTTGAGGTGGGAAACGAATTGGATGTGAGGTGGCAGTATTCATGGCTCCGTACACTCTGGTTTGGGGGCCCCGGAGTGGGCCCTGTCGCCCGTTTCCCGACAGTGGGAGAGGGCGCCCCTCAACATCCATCTTGGAGCGGCATTCGTTCCTCCAATGATGACCTTTACGGCATCGCGGGCATAGTCCTGGTCCATTAATAATCTTATTCCTAGGACATTCTCTTCTAAAGTGCCCCACCTGCCCACAGGAGAAGCATGTTTTGCTTCTGTGGTCCCCCTTTTGAATGGCAGCTGCCATCACCTGGCCCATATGATAAACTCCGTCAATTTCCTTGCAAACCTTGATATAATCATTTAGGCTTTTAGATCTATGAGGCCGGATAGCCTCCTTGCAATATTTATTAGCATTCTCAAAAGCCAATTGTTTCACTACAGGCATAGCAGTATCTGCATCCCCAAAGAGCTTCCCAGCCAATTGTAACAATCTGTCTACAAATTCCTGGAAAGGTTCCGATGGTCCCTGAATAACCCTTGACAGTTGATCTCCTGCTGCCTTATTGGGAAGGGACTTCCAAGCTCTGATGGCCGCTGTAGCAATTTGAAGATATACAGCAGGATCATAGTTAATCTGTATATGTAAAGGAGCATATTGACCTGTGCCAGTTAACATTTCCAAATTTCTATTGCTGTGGCCAGCCTGGGCATTAAGCCTGGCAGTGGCAAGACATTGTTCTTGATATTCACTTCTCCACAAAAGATAATCCCCACCGCTAAGTACTGCTCGGCAAAGCTGTTGCCAATCACTAGGTGTCAAGTTGGAATTGGTGTAGGACTCGAACATGGCCATAGTGAAGGGAGCTAGGGCCCCATAGGATGATACTGCTTCTTTAAGGGCCTTCAACTCCTTAAATGAGAGTGCAATGTGCTGTCGAACCATCTGATCTGGATGGCCAGGATTAGGAACCTCCATGACTGGATAAATATTTTTACTTCTTGAGGGTCGGAATATCACTCCCCTAAGGGGAGATTCAGAAGTTACAATTCTCCGTTCCTCATCAAAGAGATAATCATCATAAGCGGGGGTGGGGGGTGGGGGTGTCGAGGACTCCAGCGGAGGGAATAACTCCTCTCTTCCCTTTTTCTTTGATTCCTACATTTTCTCAATTTCCCCTCAATTTCTCAATCTCCCTCTCAATGTTATCTCCTCATCTGTATCAGACTCATAGGAAGTTGAATCAGAGTCACTGCTGTCCCTACAAATTGACTCTTTAGTATGTTCATCCTGTGCAGTCCCAAATGTCCTTTCAATTTCCATCATCTGTTCTTTGACCCTCGCATTTTCACTAAGTAAAGCATCCTTCACTAATATCCATAAGGAAAAGGTAGCAATTGGAATGCTCTCTGATCCCCCATCTTGGAGGGCCTTCTGTAAATCCCTTTTAACCTGTTTCCAATCTGGAATATTCAAACCGCCACTAACTATAAACCAAGGACTGACTTGTTCTATAGTTTTAACAAAATCTTGGACTGTCTTTACCTTAATACCAGTACCTTGTTGTTTGAGTAAACTTACAAGCTGATCTACGACTAATAACGAGGAACTTGTAGTTCCCACGGCTAAGACAAAACCTTTGTAGCGCTACTTACTTCCAGTTTTGCCCCGTGGTGGTTGCCGCTCGTCCCCAATACGTTCCGCTTCCTTGCCGGCCGGCCTTTTGGAACGATCCCGTCAGTTGGTCCTCTCTTTCCCGATCTCGGTGGGACCTCCAGATGTCGGTGCCTGCACCGACAGTGTGTGAGTATCGGGCGTAGGTCTGTGGGATTGAAAGAAATCAAGTACACAGGTCATCCGTTTTCAGCGAGTGCCTGCAAGGCTTTACTGAGATCTCCTTATATACCAGGTGTAAATCCCCAACCAGGAAAACAGGAAAGGTTTGTGAGGTGATCATCCGGCCCAACCAGGAAAACAGGAAAGGTTTGTGAGGTGAAAACCGGCCCAACCAGGAAAACAGGAAAGGTTTGTGAGGTGAAAACCGGACCAACCAGGAAAACAGGAAAGGTGGTTGTGGTAAAAGTTCCGGCCCAATCAAGGGCATAAACAACTTCTTAACAACAACAAGCAGGAAGGCTCGGTGGGGAGGAAGGGTGCCATGGAGAATCCCAGCCCCAAATCAGGGGCTAAGAGCAGCTCGCAAGGGTGTAAACAATTTCTTTAATAACAGGCTAAAAAGGCTCAGCGAGGGGGGAGCGAAACACCAAGGTAGGGCCCAACAGTTTTGGTGTTGTTTTCTTTTCTTTTCTTTTTCTCATGGATTGGTAGGGGTTTTTTTCAGACGCACTACCTTTCTCTGCACTGGGCCCTGGGTTAGGATAAGGAGTCCTTCCTGGCCGCAGGCGGCTTTGCTGTGGTGCCATCTCTGTGGAGTTGCTGGGCGAGGCTGGAGAGGAGTTGCCCTCACGATGGACAGCTCCTGGGGGCAGCTCCTGCTTATGGAAAAAGGAGTTGAGCCACCATGGACAGTTACTGGGATGGCTTCAGGTTGAGATAGATGCCTTGGTGCAGTCATTTTCACAAGAGGCACCAATTTTGACAGTTCCTGTGAGGGCATCTTAAAGCTGAGGTGAGAAGTCGGGGCCTGGCGCTGGTTTGACCGATTTTGCCCTGCACTGCTTAGGAACTACATGGTGTAGTTTGGAGCCACTGGTGTTGGGAAAACTGGAGAAGGGACTGTTTGACTAGACTGTAGGAGAACTGTGGGAGGAACAGTTGGGAGAAATGTTTGAAGAGGCTGGGCTGGAAACTGGGAGGAGGACTGGCAGGGAGTTAAGAGAACTTGTTACTGTTTGTAAAAACCAAAACCAAAACCAAACCATGCCACACCCACTCCAGTAGAGTCTGTGTGACAGGAAGCTCTTGTGCTTCGTTTCTATCCGGAACAGAGGCGTGTGCCTGGAATGGCTTGGCCTCCTGGAGTTCCCTGGCCGTCTCCCTACAAACAGATGATGACCAGGGTCTATGTTTGCAGTGGAGGTGCCTTCAGTGTTTAGCCTTGGTGAGCTTAGCAACTTTAAGCCTGTCGACAATAACTGATTTTAAGAATATAACAGTGTGGGAAGACGGTCATGTACCTTTAGATGTCTCAGGAACTGAAAGTTCAGAGACGGAAACGTCTCACACCATCATGATCCTGATAAACTCAACGGCTGCGATGAATACAATTGCTGTATCCATTAGTTCCCAGTAAATAGGAGAGGAATTAATTGCAGTTACTAACAACATGGCTGTTCCAGAATAGTCTTTTCCCCGTTTTGAAAAAGTTTTGTTTAGCATGATTCAAAACAGTAACGATTGTTTTAGAAAGATCATAGACAAGTTCCAACAAATTGAACAAACTTATCAAGAGTTAACTATGGGGGTTGGGGATTTAGCTCAGTGGTAGAGCGCTTGCCTAGGAAGCGCAAGGCCCTGGGTTCGGTCCCCAGCTCCGAAAAAAAGAACCAAAAAAAAAATGTTAACTATGCTTACAAAAGTTTCCTTACTATTCTGAGGGGCCATAAATATAGAGTTTAAACTTTATTAAAACAAAGGTAAATGATGAATGCATACCTGGTGCCCACAAGTCTGGCAGTATAACTGCAGTTTTCTAAACTATTGTTTGCAGTTGAGAACTGTTTCCTAGACTGTACCTTCAGCTTTCCTCCTTGCAAGGGACATTGGTGGGGTAATGAATAAGAGCTGGATGATTGCCAATTATGAGGTACCTGTTCTAACTGCTTAAATCTCTGCCAAGAAGCTTTTTGCAGCAGCAGCACACACCTCGAGTTTGTGTCTGTCTGTCAGCCGAATCCGTTCTCTACCTGAAATCCAAGCCTTGGTCCCTCTGCTGACACACTCCCCTGGGTGGTCTCCGGCAAAACCAAACCAAACGAAAACAAAACAAAACCACAAATCAACCAAACAGAAAACTCCACACACTTTTTCCAGGTGCTGTCTAGCCTGGGAGGTTTGATTTCCAGTACCTTAGAAGAAAGGGAAAAGGAAAAATGGATACTTTGTTTCAAAAAGCCAATATTGTGTTTGCTGAGGCTTTTCTTGGGTCATGCCCCACATAGATTTCCCCAACAGTTTTCTTTTCCACTCTCCCTCATTTTAGGCTATTTTTTATAAAAAGAAGGAAAGACTTGACTGAAGAACTGGAATAAATGGAGAAGAAATGGAAAAGATTTTTATTCTAAACATGGAAAAAGAAAGGGAAAACCGGAGAGCTCATCTCTGTCTTCTGAGAAGTAGCAGAGTTGGCTGTGCAGCTAGAGAAACTAGCAGAGGTAGACGAGTTTAAAAAATGTCAAACACAAGAAAAGGGAGAACCAATAGGCTCATTCCCAGTGACTGGAGCAGAGAGAGGGAGATTCCCGCAGGTAGAAAGAGAGGAAGAACCTGGGTCAGAGGGCGGTCAGGTCAAAGTGGAAAGCAGGAGGATGGTCAGAGGAGACCGCCATGTTTGGGAGACAGGGATAAACCCACAGCACCTTTTGAGGACAGGCTGTCCTGGGTCACAGACTCACCAACAGCATTCCAAGTAGTTCCACCACAGCATATGCTGGCTAATGGAGATAATCCACCCACACGGTTATGAAAATACAGGATGGGGTGCTGTGCACATGATGGACCTAAGGCATTTTAAAGACGCATTGATGTCCTAAGGGATGCCCTTGTCCTATGTGAAACAAACTCTAAATATTTAGACTACTCAGAATTGAATTATTCCCCAAGACTGAGGAGGATTGGTAACAGCTGTAGCACAGGCTGGACCTCAGTGGTAATGGTTGCCATGATGGAGAGAAGAAGCCAGGAATGTGGAAGAGCACAGAGGAGGAGGGGAATTAACACAGCTCAGGTCCACTTGATAGGGGCTCTGCGCTGCTGTACAGGAACAGGGCAACTTGAGGATCCAATCTCAGAACAGTGCTGCTTAGGAGCTTTAAGGGCTGGGAACGGAGTGGAGGAGCCAGGACAGAAGTCCACATCACTTAGAAAAATCATGCAAGTCTCAGGGGAAGCCATCACTGACTTTTTTATTTTGTTTTGTTTTGTTTTGTTTTTTTCTTTTGCAAGGATTAGTTTCACCTGTGCACAAAGCCATGTCAGACCCTGATTCCAGACAAGTGCTCTCTGAGACCTTAGCATCTGAAAAATCTTCACCTGTGGCCAGCAGCTCTGCACGGTTACTCTGAGGCCCCTGGCTATTTCCAGTTCCCTGGGTGTAGCCTAGCCATGGAGGCCCACAGTCACTCAGCAGTTCCCGATGTTGGGAGGAGGTCGCCATGCGAGTAGCCAGGAATGGACACTTCTTGCATTGAGGGCGGCGGCGGGCAGGTGCGCGAGCAGGTTCGGCTTGTCCGATCTCCACGCGGGCGCCGGGCAGAGGTGGGCCAGGCTGCGAGGGCGACGGCGGCAACAGCGAGGCCAAACTTCGGGCTGGACCGACCCAGGTCCCCGCACCAGTCTGTCTGAGCGCCTGCCCAGAGCCCGCGCACTTTCTGTTGTTGCCGGCTGGGGGGCTGGGGCGGCGCAGGCAATGATGGCCATCCCCACCCTATCTCTGCCACAGTTCATCACCCAGACATCGGGGCGCGGCACAGAGGCGGCCTTGAACTTTGAGTCCAGACCCTGCTGGGACCCGCCCGGACTGGGAGAGGGCTGCGGGCATCGAGGGGTGGCTCCTCCCGAGGCCGCGCCCCGTGCTATGTGGTCTCCCACAACTTACAAAAGGCTGGGGTGCTAAGGTCCCCGCTGCGCCCCTCAACACCCTGGTTCTTTTGTTTTTAACCCGTTCTCCCACGGGGCTCATTAGACAAAGGGAAGTAGCATTTTAGAATGAAGCTTCTTAGCACACACTGAAAGTAAAAAATTAAAAGCCTTATATCACAAACTTCCTGATTTAATTATAAAAGTATGATTGTGTCAATTGTAGGAATAGAAGCATGAAAATTATAGAGCCGTAAACTAATGCTGAGATTACGTCATTAAGGGTAATCGATGAGGACTGGAAAAGAGTTTGTAACATCTGTTTGGGAGCAATTAACACATGTCCTAAAAGAAAGGCACTTCACTTTACAAAAAGAATTAATTGGATTGTCCCATGCATTGCAAAAGGAACACTAATTCCTGAAGCCCCTACATTCCATCCAGGTGAAAAAGCTGGGAATGGCTGCTTAGTTATAAATCAGAGGGGAAAAAAGCAATTCAAAGCCCATGGGCTTCAGTCCAAAAGTCAGAGTTGTGTGCAATCTTTATGATATTATCACATTTTCCAGAATCTCTCAATATAGTGACTGAGGCTCAATATGCAGAAAGAGTTGTTCTGCACACAGCAACTGCTGAATTTATTCTGGATAATTCAGAATTCACGTTATTTTTGCCACTGCACCAGGCAATCAGAAATAGCAACTGTCCATGACATATCACCCACATTCAGTCTCTCACAGCCTTGCCAGGGCCATTAGGACAGGGAATGAAGGAACTGACCGATTATTCATAAGGAGTGTGTTAGGAGCCTCAGATGTTCCTGAAAACCACTATGTTAACAGTTAAGGTTTAAAGGAAAAATTCTGTAACCTGGCAACAAGCGAAGGAATTTATAAAGAAATGCCCTACTTGTTTTTTGTACAACCAAACTCCATTACACACTAGAAGTAACTCTAAGGGCACCAAAAAAGTAAATAAAAAATGAAATCTGGCAGATAGATGTGTTTCAGTTTGCAGAATTTGGGAACCTAAGGTTTGCACCACACCATTGACACATACTCAGGCTTCAATGGGCAAATGGTTTGAGATCTGAAAATGCTGGCTTTGTAATTACACATTTACTGAAAGGAATGGCTCTGGTGGGAATAGGTGTACAAACTAGGACCAACAGTGCCCTGCGTACGTCTCCAGTAAGATGCAGCAATTCTTCCCTCATTACAAAGCACATTACAGCTACACCATACAATCCTGCAGGGCAAACAATGGTAGAAAAGACCCAATGACACCTTAAAGAACACAGCTATAAAACAAAAAGAGAGAATAAAGGCCCCAGGGGTAGAATACAGTGTGCTCCATTAACTTTGCATTTTCTGAATATTAACAAGAGACCAACAACAGCTGCCGAGAGACACTGGACCAAGGGAAAAACTGTGGAATTAAATCAGCCTATATACTACAAGGATGTGTTAACATCAGAATGGAAGTCAGCAAATCTATGGTGTTGGGGATGCTGATTTGTTTATATTTACACAGGACACAAAAAGCTGTAGATTGCATCAAAAATCATAAAGCTCAGAGTTGACCTGGGAGGTCCTCTGAAAACCATGGTCACTCACCCAGATCAATAAAAGGAGAGAGCCTGACCAGCCACTGCCCTCCCCTGTCAGCCAGAAAAGCCCAGACCAGAAATGTTCAGCTCCTAAACACTGACAGGCCCATGTCACAGAATATTTTATTATTGTACATAGAAACCTAATGGTTAGCAAAATATAAAATCCTCAGTAGATACCCATTTGGCAGATCCAGGATTTGTGTCCTGGTGTGGTTTGGGTGCCTCTGAATTCCCCACAGATAAGAACGCTAAAGAAGGGAAAGACCCTGCTTATTTTAAGGCAAGGTGCTTGGGAGAGGTCCTGTGGTCCTTACACTATGACCTGAGGCAAGGTCAGCAGGTGGCCTTGTGCTACCTTCCACCTGAAAGGTGAAATGATTGAGCCTGTAGTGGCTTGCCTTGAACAGCTCCCAACCCCAACTCCCATGACAGTGAAATGGTTCAGCAGGTAAGGGTGTAAGGAGGAATTAAATACTTTTTTAAAAGTAATTGGGGGTTGGGGATTTAGCTCAATGGTAGAGCTTTGTCCTGGGTTCGCACCCACCTCCAAAAAAAAAAAAGTAATTGGACTTTGATCTCTCTCTCTCTCTCTCTCTCCTAGCTTTTTGAGCCTTTATGGAATAGGATTTTATCTTAGGACTTGCAGGAAAAACAGAGAAGCAGTTGGCAGGACAGGAAAAATATAAATCCAGGAACGAGAGTTCAGGAGCCCTCTTGGGTTTGCAGGAGCTCAAGAGAAAGGCAGACTAGACTGATAGAGTGACACAGACAGATTTCTGAAGAGCTGGAGTTTACTTGTAGCATCAGGCTGGTAAATAGATATCCCGTATGTAGTTAAGAAAATAAAGTTTCCTTGCTGAGCTGTCAGGTTTCTACCTCAGCTTCTGCCTCCCGTGTCTTTAGTGCTATGAATATGAGATGATTTAAATGGTCACAGGCCTCTGAGGGGGACTTTGCTCTCCTGCCATACAGAGCCATCCAAAGGCAGAGCAACCACAGGTGCATTAGCTGCAAGACCCAGGTCCACAGAGCTGGGGGTGGAGATTAAGAGACTTCAGGGAGTTAACTCCAGAACACAAGATGGAAAAGGTAAGACAGTCCTGGTTCAGGAATCGGTACCTGAGTTACAGGGGACATAAGCCTCTCTGTTAGGTCTTATCTCAGCTGTGGATGTGATCCTGAGAGATGAGCAGACAGATCTCACCAGACCCTGAAAACCCTGGGAAAGACACAGGAAGGAGAAGCAGAAATCACCACAGCAGCATGGCTACAGGGAGAGCCCAGGGCAGCTTCCTGACCCCATCATTAGCAGCTAAATCAAGTGGGTGGGAGGAAATGCAGTGACTCATCTTGTGCACCCTGCACTTTAGAGGACCCCACTTGAGTCTCTGATCTTCAGCCCTGGGGGCTCATAATCCTGGGGACAGGACAAGGCTCTGGCCTTCCCTGTGTCCTTGTGATCACAGACTCTCCCCATGTCTTCACAGTGATGGAGAGGGCACAGCCTGGAGGTGACAGAGCTGAGGCCTGAGCCCATCAAAGACAAGAACTGACTGAGCACACCTGGGCACAGCCCTGTCCACACTCAGATTCTCATTCTCAATGTGGAAGTGAGGAGCTGCAGCTCAGGGGAGTCCCCACAGCCTGTGAGCTCCGCAGGGGCTCAGCACGTTACCCCTGGATCCCCGCAGTGTCTGCAGTGTGCAATGAAGGGGAAGTGCTGGCCACAGTAAGGGGTTCCCAAGCTCCTGACCGGTCTTGTCTTCCTCAGGAGCGGGCTGCTGACGACAGCAAAGAGGTGGAGAGTTTCCAGCAGCTGCTCAATGCTCGGACACAGGGAGGGCTGGGTGTGGCAGGAAGACCACTGTGCTGTAGGACAGACCCCCGTGTGCAGTCATGATTACAACCCACCGCCTCGTTGCTAGTCTGTTCCATTTAACTATTTTTTTAAAGATTTATTTATTTATCTGTAATGGGCATCAGATCCCATTACAGATGGTTGTGAGCCACCATGTGGTTGCTGGGAATTGAACTCAGGACGTCTGGAAGAGCAGTCGGTGCTCTTAACCTCTGAGCCATCTCTCCAGCCCTCATTTAACTTTTTAATGTTCCTAACAGCTTAGAAGCAAAATAAAACTGTAGCTATTTATGTATGCGTGTGCATGCACTATGGCCCTGTGTGTGTGTGAGTGTGTGTGTGTGTGTGTGTGTGCGCACACCAAAACAACCAGTCCTGCTTTGCAGGGGACTGTGTGTGTGTGCTGGGACGTGTCCTCTCCTTTGTCCCTGGGTCCAGCATTTCTTTATTGTAGACCTAGTCAGTTCCTGGTGGGCAGCAAGAGGGTGGGGTAGTAGCCCATGGACTGTTGGTGCTTCTGGCCCAGGGGTGGCATAGTGGCTCAGGTGAGGACTGTTTGTACCTCTCCAGGAGGGTGGCACATGCCACAGGCCTGGGAAGGTGATGGCTTTGTGCACTGTCTTGAGGGCTACCATGGGAAAGATCCACACAGACTCTGAGATTGTCTGTGTTGTCCTCTAAGTGGCTGTCACAGCTCCTTTGAGAGTGGAGGGCCTGTAATACCTGCACCCATGTGTCGAGGCAGGGGTGGACCTGGTTCCAAAACAGACCTTGTCATGTCCATGTGACCCAGACCCTTCCCACTGCCCTCTGCCCCACCTCTGTATGGAGCTTCCAGAGCAGTGGTTCTCAACCTTCCTGAGACCCTTTAATACAGTTCTTCATGGTAACCCCAACCATAAATTTATTTTCATTGTTACTTCATAACTATAACTTTGCTACTGTTAAGAATAGTAATAGAAACATCTGTGTTTTCTGATGGTCTTCAGCAACCCCTGTGAAAGGGAGCTTTGGCCCCCAAAGGGGTCATGACCCATAGCTTCTAGAGTGAAGGAACATCCTTGACCAAGTTCTTTGATTTTGGGGACAGGGTTTCTCTGTGCAGCCCCAGGTGTCCTGGAACTCACTCTGTAGACCAGGCTGGCCTCAAACTCAGAGATCCTCCTGCCTCTGCCTCCCAAGGGCTAGGACTAAAGGTGTGAACCACCATCATCTGGAACCTTGACCAAGTCTTAAAAGCCAGGCTGGTTTGTAGACCTGCAGTCCTGGTTAATTGGGAGCCCGAGGCACTGGTGGGAAAGGCTGCATCAGTTACAGAATAAGCCCAAGGCCAGCCTGGACCCCATCCTGAAAGTAAAGAGCTGGGACGTAGGTGAGTGGCAGGAAGCAGTCCCCATGTCCCATCTACAGCATGGGAGGAAATTTCAGGTGAAAGAAGCTGTCAGGGAAAGAAAGGGTAATTTGAGGTTCTTTCCTTTACCCTATACGCCCCAGGGCCTTGGCTATACCAGGCTTGGGAACCCTAAGCTCACGGAGACCTGGCCCTGGGAATCCATGCTGCTTTCTCACTTGTCACAACTTTCCCACCTACTCCACCACCCCCTCCAAGTGCCAGTCCTGGGGCTCCCAGGCTCCTGGGTTCACCTCATAGCCCTGGGTGTTCTGGAACTTGCTATGTGATCGAAGAATGCAGAGGTCCGCCCTCCTGAGGACTGGGATTAAAGGCATTTAATCCTAAAGAAACCCAGAACCCTTTCTTGGGGTGGGTCCCATTAAACTCAGCAGATGTGCAGCTCAGTGAGGACAGGGTCAGGAGGTTGGGAGCTCATAAACCCGGGCGACAGAAACAACAAAAGAAAGAGAAACTTACGCTCCGATGCGGGGACTGTGTAGAGGATATCCGGTTCCTTAGTGTGGGCCTTGTTCAGTGTGACCCAGACAGCTTCGGGGACCAGGGATACCGCAGACCGGCTAGCAGTTCCTGCAGTCTGGAGGGACTTTTGGCACAGTCCAGTCCATCCCCAGGACCCTTGGGAGCTGCGATGCCGCTCATGGCCGCCAGGGGGCAGCAGAACACACGAGTAGGAGCCTGTCCAGGTCTGGATCACCTAAGTGGCTGTGAGCTTTGAAAGCTGGGGAAGGCTCTTCAGACTGAAGCAGCCAGGAATTTCCCCTTCAGCCCCAAATCCTCTGTTTTGCGGCTTTCACCGATCCTTATGATCTTCGGACTGAAACACAGATTGCACCTCTAGCTCTTGCCCTGATTGTTACTCAATACCACACCAGACACACACACACACACACACACACACACACACACACACACACACACACACACACACACACACACACACACACACACCTGACACTTGGCATGCTGAGGTGAGGCAGGAGGATCCAGTATTCAAGTTCGGGACAGGAGAGATGACTCAGAGTTTGAGAGCACGAATTGCTTTTCCACAGGTCCTGAGTTGAATGCTCAGAAATCTGGCGCCCTCTTGTGGCGGGCAGGCATGTATGCAGGCAAAACGTGTACATAAGAAATAAATCGCACCGTTGACAGTTTCTCTCTCTCTCTCTCTCTCTCTCTCTCTCTCTCTCTCTCTCTCTCTCTCTCTCTCTCTCTGTCTCTCTCTCTCTCTCCCCCCAGCTTGGAAGAGACTTTATGGGAGGACCAGGAAAGTGATGGAGATTTCGGCCTTGGGTTTGCAGGAACAAGAGAGAAACATCAGGTAAGACACTGGTAAAATCTAGGAAATCTAAGAAAGAGAGCTCAGAAGCCCACTTGCCTTTTGAGGAGCCCAAGAGAAGGGTAGAGCAGCTCAGAAGAATGACAGACAGAAAGAGATTTCTGAAGAGCTGGAGTTTAGTTGTAGCATCAGGCTGGTAAATAGATATCTCAGATATAGTTAAGAAAATAAAGTTTCCTTGCTGAGCTGTCAGGTTTTTACCTCAGCTTCTGCCTCCCGTGTCTTTAGTGCTATGAATATGAGATGATTTAAATGGTCCCAGGCCTCTGAGGGGGACTTTGCTCTCCTGCCATACAGAGCCATCCAAAGGCAGAGCAACCACAGGTGCATCAGCTGCAAGACCCAGGTGCACAGAGCTGGGGGTGGAGATTAAGAGACTTCAGGGAGTTAACTCCAGAACACAAGATGGAAAAGGTAAGACAGTCCAGGAGTACAAAAATTTCAGGGGTCAGTGCCCAGGTTACAGGAGAGAGAAGCATCGCCGTGCGCTAAGTGGAAACTTCTGGTTTCTTTGGAAAGTCAGTTGAGTCAGATGGGTTTTGCTGAAGGAGACACAGACAGGGGAAAGGATGTCATGATAAGGCAGACATGTGACAGGACCCTCGATGGGACACGTGATGTTTGGAAAGAATGTAATTAAAACCCAACAGACAGCAGACCAGGCTGCATGCTATGGCTGTCTTACCATTGTTTATTGGTCACCGTTTCTCCTGACTCCATAGAGAGAAATGCACCAAAAAACTTCTGGTGATGAGCTGGTGGCTTCCCGCTGCCCCTCAGTCGGCTAATGAGCAGAGTGGAAGTTTCAGGATATGTCAGCTGATACAGACTCAAGTGGAGTTTCGCTGAGTCAAGACTCGTGGGAGGACAGGTGCTGTTTGGAGGGAGAATGAAGAGGACACAGTGGACAGTGGGGGCGGCCTGCACAGCTGGCTTTGCAGCCCTTCCTTGGTCTCCAGGCTTCATCTCCCCAGAGCTCTGCTTTGTTGAAGGAGTCACAGCAGAGAACTTCTCCTGGCTTCCCTGCTGGTCCTGCTCAGTCCTGCTGACTCATGCTGATTTGGTGGAGGCCTGGCAGTTTCTGCTGGTTTGTGCCACTGCTGATGTTTCCTGTTTGCTATCCTGACACTACTGACCTGGATGGCTGCTGTACTGTCAATTAGAGATTGGAGTTGCCCCCAGGAACTACTACACAGCAAACAGCTCAGCCTCCTAGCTTCTTCTGAACTGACCAGCCATTGCTGATTCTTGTGAACTGAGCTGTATATTAATATGCACAAGAGAACCATCTCTCAACAAGCCCACCTCAGGGCTGGAGAGATGGCTCAGTGGTTGAGAGCACTGACTGCTCTTCCAGAGGTCGTGAGTTCAAATCCCAGCAACTACATGGTGGCTCACAACCATCTGTAAAGAGATCCGATGCGCTCTTCTTGTGTGTCTGAGGACAGCTACAGTATACTTATATATAATAAATAAATAAAATCTTCTAAAAAAAAAGCCTGCCTCTCCGGTATCCTCATAACATTTCTTTTCCACGACTTCCCGTGGGTGGTGGACTAGAAGGGAGGTTACATATTTAAGAATTCAATTATTTAAAATAGGTTTTGAAAAATCTAAGCCAATTATCTCAGCTGTGGAGGTGCTCCTGAGAGTTCAACAAAAAGGCACATCCTATACCTCAGTTCCCTGACACTGGAGAGAGAAGCAGAAATCACCACAGCAGCATGGCTACAGGGAGAGCCCAGGGCAGCTTCCTGACCCCATCATTAGCAGCTAAATCAAGTGGGTGGGAGGAAATGCAGTGACTCATCTTGTGCACCCTGCACTTTAGAGGACCCCACTTGGGCTCTGATCTTCAGCCCTGGGTGTGAGGGCCCGGGCGCCTTGCAACTGTATGATAATAAAGGGTCTGCAGCCTCCTAACAACAGTACTGAGCATGTGGGGTTTGCACCTGGCGTCGAAGTCTGGCTGGGAAGCGTTACTATGTTAATGGAGGTTCATGCAGGTTCATGCGCCAATCTCTGGAGGACAAGTAGCTGGGATGGCAGTGGGGTGACTCGTGCCGACCAATCCTGAAAGGATATTAGCATGCTGTGGTGTAAAGGGAGGCGGCTTTGCCGCTCAGAAGATAATACTGAGAGGCAGTAATACTGAGGAGCTGTAACACTTGGGCTGTAACACTTGGAGCTATAACACTTAGATACTGGCTGCATATATCCCTGTATCAACAAAGAAGGTGTCCTGCAGTAAAGGCTACGAGAAGAATTCAGCGTGTTACGTCTTCCTTGCCCGGACGAGGTGTTGCGACAAAGTGGTAGTTGTCTGAGGGGCGAGGACATCTCGTGGATCTCAGAACTCTTCAACCTTCAGGGCCCGACGACGTCGGAAAAGTTCCCGAGTGAGACGATAAAGTTCTCTGGAGGGTGAGCAGAGACGATAGGAGCCTTGGGTTAGAAGGCTGAAAGGTCTCTGCGGTCTGCAGCAATGTTTTCAAGTTGATCCTTTGTGGGCAGGATTTATAATTTGTTTCTTTTAAGTCTTTGTATTTGTGGGGTTTGCTTTCTTTTTGAATGCCACCGTCCACGAGACGGGGAAGTGCACTTTCGGGTAATAACCAGGTGCCAGGCTCGAATTGAGTATAAACAAACAGGCCAACTTGCTAAAACCTCTTGTAAATAAGTTCATTGAGTAGGATCACATTCAGCCCACTCCTGACAGCTCAGGAGCTCCTTAATCGGCGTAAAGCTCAAGTTGAAAAAAATCTTGTCAAGTTTTTCTTGATGAATCACGTCGTTGTGCTCAAATGGTTTATAGTATCAGGATCTCTTACCTTCTTGAGCATGGGACAAATTGGGAAGGGATCTGAATAAAAAAGCCACAGAGGTGCAAGCTTAAAGACCGGATCAAAAGCTTCTTTGGCGGGAATGGTCGATTATATAGAGGATGAGCGATATTGAGGAAGCTGTTAAGACAAGGTCAGAGGGTCCTTGAGGCAACCAAGTATGAGAGGGAGAAAAAAGGTCTCGAAAAAAAAAAAAAAGAAAAAGGGGATAAAAGGAACAGAGAGAAGGCAGAGATAAAAAGGATAATCAGGACCAGGAAACAAATAAGATATATTCTTTTAAAAGCCTTGACCTTAGAAATGTCCAGACAATCTAGAAAGCATCACCGACAGCTTAGAAAGTGAAAAAAAAGGTAGAACCATCGGGTCCGGGGCCTCCCACCAGAGCAACAAAAGGAGCGCAGGACACCTCAGTTCCACCACGGACTCATTTGACCCCTCGAATGGGAACTCCAGGTGGTGGATCCACAGTTCTAAAAGGCCCCAATGAAAGCAGAATTCAGAAGGATCCACAGAAATTGAAAGCATGTGCAAAGATAAAAGATTTGGGGTATGGTAGTGGTCAAAAGGGGACAAGGTAATAATGGTAAAATGTTTTTGTGTATGTGTTCTTTTTAGAGTTATGTTAAAATCTAGAAAGCTGAAGTCGATTCTCATAGATGCTTTTAGTCTTTGGACCCTGACTAGAGACAGTTTTACACCTAAGGACCAAGAGAGAGAATGGGTTTGAGAAAAACAGTCCTCGAACTCTCCACAGATGCTTTGGGAAAAAGAGGAAATGAGCTTAAACTTTTTTGGAGCTCTCCTGGGAACAGAAGGAGGTGGGAGACGTCTTGCCCCCTCCTTACTTTGGCTCCTATTGGAGAAGTGCTTATTTCTGGATTCTGGGTTCTTTAGGTAGGATATCTGGGTCCCTTTGGTTTGAAACACCATCTAGTTCTTTTTCTCTGTGTCTATTGTTTGTCCTTGGTACCAAGCTGTGGATGTATGTCAATTTATGTCTGGGTTTGCTTCTCGTTGCTTGAATGTTTTGTGTTTCATGTTTAAAAGAAAAAAATAGTTTAAAACTTTAAATGCTGGTTGATTCACTTACTGATGTAGCTTTTAACTCCCTTTCCAAGAAAGGAACAAAATAAATAAAAAGTTTCAATTGGCTTAGAATCCTTTGGGCAAGCTCCCCAGGGAGCTGGCTAAAATGTTTTATACTAACTAACCCTAGGCAAGCGGCCTATACAAAAAGTGGTTAAAAAAAGGTGCTTGAAAGCAATCAGTATTCATAACACCTGAAAAAGTTTCAAATGGACCAAATAGAATAATATTTAGAACAAAAATCAATCCTCATAAAGTATTTCTCCTCAAAAAAATCAATTCTGAAAGACCATTTAAAAACATTAAATGACTTTCAAAAGTACTAAGAAGCATAAATTGGATTAACCCTATGTTAAAATGCCCAATGTAGATTTAACCACTCTGTGAGATCCTGAAAGGGGATTCTCAGCTTACTTCACCCGTGTTTTAACTAAGGAAGCACGGTTATCCTTGAGGAAAGTAGAGATTAAGAAAAGGCAATACTAAAGGTACAAGGAAGGGAAGATCTGCTTTTGTATACTTCAAAGAACTTTTAGGTCAACCTACCAGGAGTATTATGGCAACAAGGTCCACTTCTTTGGATATATCATATTTCTCTAATAAAACTCTTGAATATTACCCTTCTGCTGTTGCACAACTGCTGTGTTAAAAGTTAAATCTTACATTCAGCATTTTGGTATTTTACCCAAAGAAAATTATTATACCATATACAACAGCTCAAATAGAAACATTGTGTGCCTTGATAGATGATTGGGCCATATTAAATATAGTTTTGATGGAGTTTGACAATCATTATCCTAATTTTTTACTGAACATCCAGTGATCTTTCGAAGATCCTGCCTCAAACAACTGTCTGGAGGCGTTAGATATTTGCAAAGCGACTCAAAACAGGTGTAAGTGCCTATATGGTTGATTCTCAAGAACCAGTATTAATTCAATATGGTCAGGTACCCCCAAATTACAGATGTAAATTGTATTGGAGAGTTTCAAATTTCCTTAATCTTTTAATTTAATTTCTGACTCTGCTTATGTAGTTAATGCAGTGCGCTCACTTGAAATTGCAGGGCCAATTAATTTCCGACTAGTACTGTATGTCAAATTCTTTAAATTACAAAATTTGATTGGGCCAGAAAAAAATAAATTTTCATACAACATATTCGAAACTCATTATAATTTGCCTGGTCCGATGACCAGTAATAACCATCCCTAATGGATGCTAGTACTAAGTAGAGTTTATTTTTCATGCTGCTCCGGTTGACCTCGTTTGGGGTTTCATCAAAAGTTTCATGTACCTGCCTTTACTCTTCAACAAAAATTTAAAATCTCTAGACCTGCAGCTCGTGGTGTGGTGTTACGTTACCAAGTGTATTCAATTCACCCCTCATGTGAGGGATTAACCCTCGTGGTCTGATCCCATTAAAACTTTACAACAGATGGATGTCACACATATCTCAATTTGGAAATTTAAAAATATCTCATGTTTCTGTTGATACATGTTCTGGTATCATACATGCTACTCTGATGACTGGTGAGAAGGCTCGTAATGCCATTAGTCATTGGCTTAGAGGTAAATGGGCAGCCTGGGGGAAAGCCTGATGTCTCAAGACAGACAACACCTGCCTACACTGCAAAAGTCCCTTTCAGGCATTTTTGTCCAGACAATACCAGGTCAAACATACTGGGATTGCCATACAATCCCCAAGGTCAAAATGTGGAAAGAGTACATGTGCCCTTAAAAAGAGCTTATAAAAAAAAAAAAAGAGGGTGCCAACGGCGAACACCAAAAGAACAACTTTCTTTAGCTCTTTTTACTCTAAATTTCTTAAATTTGGATGTGCATGGCTGCTCTGCCATGCGGATGCTTCTTTTGCACCTATAATAATGCGAAATAAAAGTGGAAGGATGTCTTAACGATAAATAGTGGCAAGCCCCAGATCCCGTGATCTCCGAGATCTAGGGGGAGCTGTTATGTGTTCCATGAATCAAAATAAATCCAATTTGGGTACCTGAGCGCTTGACTCGAAAATTGCTTTCTGCTCTTCCTGAAGATGAGACTACGAACCCTACTATTACTACTAGAATGGTAATACAGGTTAATTCAATCACCTTGTGGGCTATTGCCAGATCCTGGCCAGTACCCATGCCAGTTCATAGCAATTCTACTGTTTTGCCAACCTTTTTCTCTACCTCCTGATTGTGTGATGTTCCTGCATAGTGCCAACTGGAGAAAATGCCCCAAGCTATGCCGCCACTAACGTTTCTCTGTTGCATACCTTATGTTTTACCATTAAAGACTCTTCCCTACCCTGTGTGTGGTTACGATGAGCCACATTAGCTAATTGGTTGAATCCTATAAGTGACAGCGCAATGAACACCGGGATTATCCTGGCTGCTTTGAGTCAAATGCTGGGAGTCTCTTCACCCAGCGAGGACATGTCAGTCGATAATTCTGCTGATCTGAACATTACAACACTAATTGTGATGCATATTGTAGTGTTCCATGCATGAAGACAGGTAACTATGCACGAATAGCTCTACCCGTCATAGGAGTCTTACCTGCTTTTGCATCAAGGGTTTCCACCTAATTTTACCCCATAGGAGTCCATTCCATAGAACAAAACAAAACAATTCCTACCAAGGTTTGAATTTTCCCCTCCTCTTGGCCATGTACAGTATGATTGGGGGAAAAATAAGACTGTAAACATAATCTCAGCCTTGGTTTCAATGGGTGCTGTCCAATGAGCAAGGGCATATACATCCCTGACCCACTGCTAGGTTGATGGGTGAGAACTTCACGCTGTATAATGTTTAGACTACCAGAAAAAGATACCAAGTTGACAATGTTCAATATAACCTTCTTGGAACATAATACTGCCACTAGTACTTCAGTATGTTAGATCGGTTCCAACCTAGGGGGCCCGGTGGCGATAGGGTGACTAGCAACCAGGTAAGGCAGTCATCGTTAAGGAACGACCTAAGACAGGAGCAATGACAAGATTGACGTGACACCCAGATCTAGACCAGTCATTTTATTAAACAAAAAAGGGGGAGATGTAGGGAGCGGCGCAGCAGCTGTATGATAATGAGGTGAATCTGCCGCCCTCCTAACAACAGTACTGAGCATGCGTGGGGTTTTGCACCTGGCGTCAGTCTGGCTGGGGCGTTACTATGTTAATGGAGGTTCATGCAGGTTCATGCCGCGCCAATCTCTGGAGGACAAGTAGCTGGGATGGCAGTGGGGTGACTCGTGCCCGACCAATCCCTGAAAGGATATTAGCATGCTGTAGTGTATAAAAGGAGAGCGGCTTTGCCGCTCGGGGCGGTAATACTGAGAGCGGTAATACTGAGAGCTGTAACACTTGGAGCTGTTAACACTTAGGGCTGGCTGTATCAACAAAGAAGGTGTCCTGCAGTAAAGGCTGTTGAGAAGAATCCAACCGTGTTGCGTCTTCCTTGCCGGACGAGGTG